>NW_024962266.1:7919606-8124343 GCF_019238085.1 Lagopus leucura
AAAAAAAAAAAAAAAAAAAAAAAAAAAGCTAAAGAAATAAAATAATAAAATAATGAAAGCATGTTCTCAGGCATTTCTTCAGTGTATACTCTTTTCAGGACTTCAAGACAAGTCAAAGTGCTTTTTCCTTCTTCCTTCCCCTGCCAGGCAACTTGCTAAAAGCAGCTCTGGGAATGAGCCTTGCTTACATCCACTCCACTGGCTGGCAATAATGTCTATTTTATAGTTCCCGTGATCCTCATACTGAGTAGCAGCCTTGCACCAATCGTACTGCACTATAACTGACAATCAAAGCAAGGCATTCTTCTCAAATGTCTAAAATTGACTATTTGTCCTCTTTTCCTCCAGGCTGACACATCATAAACCAGGAATATTTCTGTTTGCAGAACTTAATACATAAGAAAAAAAAATTTCACCTCAATCAGTTAACATTTTTTCAGAATAATTTCAAATGTATCAGTTAACATGAAAATTCAAAACAAAACCCTTCAATCTATTTATTGATTAGAATAGTAAATTAGGCAAGTAGCAATAGTAAATTAAGCAGGCATTTTGGCTTCAAGACAGTATTTCATCCCTAAGAAAACTAATGATGCACAATTTAAAAAAAATAAAAAAAGGGGGTGCATTTCTATGTCATTCAATTGACTTGGGATTACAAGGAAAAAAATAGCAAATAATAAATGGAAAGGAAAACTTGAAAAGATTAAATAAAAGAAAATGTAGCTGTGTCTTGAAAACAACTATTTTACTGAAATCAGGCAGTTTTCAAAATCACCAAAGAAAGTGAGGTTTAAAAGTCTTCCTGTATTTTGTTTTTCAGTTTTGCATGGGGAAGTTCATAGCTATATAATTTTTATGGATTGAATTAATACTTAATTTTCAGCTTTCTGATGTATGTAAAAATGTAGTTTATTAATCCATGGAACTTTTTCATGGATTAATAAAGAAAACCAGCTAAGTGTTTAATGCAAAGAGCAGCACATCTCTAATGTAACACTTAACAACATCTTGAGTGCTAATGGATATAATTAAACAAAACAATTCCTGGAAATTTTCTGTGAATTTCACACGTCCTACTTCGATAGTAAATGTGATTCTTTATGTGGAAAAACACAGTATTGACCATTATCAGTACTTAAAAAAATGAAGGCAGGGAATTCAGGGGAAGCTTCGTCAGGACAGAGAATCACCAAATTGTTACCAGTTTTTAAACAGTTGCAAATGCTTTTTATTAATGGTTGGTTGCCTTAAGAAATTATTAGAACTTAAATTTCCTTTCTCATCAGAATTACTGAAAAGCTTATAATGATAAAAATTTAAGCTTTTAAAAACCATATTCTGCAACTGCCTTTCTTAACATTCTCAGTGCCCACACCCTCTCAGAGAGTCCTTATAGGAGATAGTGCTGGACATCTACTGACACTTCGAATTGAGATAAGAAATGGGTGAACATTCCCAGGGGCATTCAGTTGTGAAATAATGTGCTTTTGTTTCACTTAGATCTCAATTATCGAGAAGGAAATTGTGCCCTCAGCTTGCAGTAATGATGAAAATGGACCAACAAGTGCTCAGCAGGACTTGTGCTGTATCCAGCTCTAAAACCACACACCAGCTTTCATTTCACTTTGCTAAGCGCCGTTAACCAGGAAATGCTCCACAGAAATGAAATTTCTGGCTTAACTATCTATGTTTGAAAGTAACACAGGAAGTTCAAGATTTAAGAGAGGATAATCAAGTCATTAATAAGATTCTCTGAAGACCACAAACACATGTGGAAATATACTACAGATTTCAAATGGAGCAGCCTCCTCATTAAAAGTTTCTGAGTTAAAAATGTGCCAGTTTTATGCATTTTGTACCTGATTTCAGGATCTCACTTTTTTGCACTCTTCTCTGTAGGTGTGAAAAGGACATTGATGAGTGCAGCTCTGATCCATGCCTGAATGGAGGCCTCTGCCAAAACCTGCTCAACAAATTCCACTGCCTCTGCGACGTGAACTATGCTGGGGACCGCTGTGAGATCGATGTAAGCGACCTCTCCTTCTTTGTCTCTTTACTGTTGTGGCAGAATCTCTTTCAGCTTCTCTCCTATCTTATTTTGAGAATGGATGATGATCCAGCAGTCGAGTGGGGTGACCAGGAAGACTATTAGCAACCCTTTGACTCTTGGTTTAGCAAAACAGAAGATGCCTTGACCAAAGAGCTTAGCAAAGCAATGCAAGCATCTGAGTTTGAAAAATCATTTTATATGTTTTTTGAACTTATGTGAAGCATTCAGTTTTATACAAATGTTCTTCAACTCTGGTTGTAATGTGGAAGCAAACCCTTCAGTAATATCATGTTACTTTATAAGATATAAGAAAGTGAATGATGGGAACTTTGTGATGCAGTGCTCAGGTCCGAGTTCTTGCCTGTTTGATGAACTACTTTGGATCTGTGTTAGTGCTTTCACTTCTTCATATTAGAAAAAGGGCTAGCAAATCTTGAAAGTGTCTCAACCCCACACCAATAGACCATTTCACTACATGCACGCTGTCAGCACAAACAGTGGAGGAGATCAGAAAGTAAGACATAACAAGGGGAACTTTAAGATACACCTGTGGTAGCATTCAAGCACTATGCAATGGCTGGCAAAGGTTTGTTGCCCTCAGAGAGGTTAATTTTACCATTAAATCTTACTGGTGTCAATATCTCTGCACCACATAATACTTTCACTGCTAGTTTTTGGCCATTTGGTCTCCCACCTGCGATACCAAGTATGGTGCTTTTGGATAAATAACACTATGGATTAGCAATGGGGCCCCTTGTACCTCCACTTGGTTTAGTGGCAATCCTGTACCTCTGCTCCATTAGCCTCTACACCTCCAGTGCATCACTCTGAGATAAACTGTGGCTATCTCATTTTTCATTAGAATTCCTCTGTCAAGTAAGGCCCAGGAAGTATATTAGATTTTGAAATTACAAATTTGCTGTATTTTCCAAAGATTTCTTCAAATTTCAGAAAGTCTCTCTATCAGACTCAACAGACTAAAGTGCAACCTTTTGTTCCTTCATATGAAGTAACCAAGGTACTTCAGTTGAGTGGCTGTACATGGATTCTTTAAATAATGAAAATTATGAACACTGGGAGATTTAGAAAAAAAAAAAAAAAAGGAAAGAAAAAATGTAGGAAATGTAAAATATCTGAATTTGTGGATGCCTTTGGGAGAGTCAACACAAATGAAGGACACTGCTAAATATAAAACAACAGTGAAAGTGATTTTTTCTGAACAATGCTTCAATGCAAAAAGCATTTGTGAACTGTGCAAATATTTCTCTGGGCACTGATGATCGTATTATATTTGTATATATTCCATACTCCTTTTAGCCATCTAAAATAGAGATCTCAAATGATAGTGGCATGTAACAAAGTTATAGGAAAGATTAGAGTTATTTGAAGAGGTTTTGTGACTCCAGAGAGTGATAAGTGATATGTTAAGGTTCTCATTTTGCTACAGTAAAATGCAGCAGAAGTCATTGCCTGAGAATCAAGTCTCTCTTTTATTTCTCATCTTTCAGAAGTGTCCCCAGATTGATTTTTTTCTTTGAACTTCATTCCAAGCATAATTGCAGCAACACTGGTATTATTAAATAAGGTTCCTATTTTCAGAAAACCCTCACATTCTTTTGTGCATTTGCAGCAAATACAGTGATTCATCCCTGTGAAATGCCACACATTCCTGTATTGAGCATTTGCCTTAGTATGAAAACTTAAGCACAATATAGTAATTATGGTAACAGCTACATTTATTAGGATAATATCTTTGTTATATTTATCTTAAAAAGTGATTTGGGTAGTTTCTATGTTTATTGCTCTTTAAAAAAAAAAGCGCTGTTCATATGAAAGGTCCTTCCCTCTTTATAAGCAAATAATTAACGTTGAAGAAAGCTAGAAAAAGTACATGTATTAACTGTATGCCTGACAAGCAATAGCTATCATTGCAGCATGCAAACCAACAAATATATGTGTATGGAGATTCCAAAACTTTTTCTATTCAATACCAGAAATGTGATGACTGCACAAACAGTTTTAAATGGATTTGAAGGAACGTGTGAGCTTTCACGTACATTTAGAGTTTGTTACCTGCAGAGCAGCAGTTCAGTCTTTGAGTACATGCTACACAAATATTGTCTGTTCTTGCAATTTAATTCTTTCCTTCCTCTAATGCCTTGTCATCATGAAACATCTCCTGACTTCAGCTGTGCTCCTCTCCCCTCTATATTTCCATATGTTCAACTACATCATGTACGTGTACAGAACTTTCCTGTCATTGCACAGAATAAACCTTCTGCCTTTGTCTCTATGTCTGCTTCTCATTTCCTACTGACAGCTCTGTCCATTTGCTTCAAGTGTGTCATTTCTTCTGATATTACCACCTTACACACACCAGCAGAGGCTGCATTTCCCCATTGCTCTGCAGTAGTGCTGGCAGTGCCTGGGGCAGCTGTTCAGCTGCCAGTGCCTCCCCAGCTGCAGCTCTGTTATGTGTCCAAGGGCAGTTGCATAGCACAACCCAACTGACAAGACCCAAACCAGCAACTCAGAGAAGGAGCGCTTAAAGGGTCTGCAGGGCTCAAAGTGACTCTTATTACCTGCTTTCTCCTTTTGTACTGTCAATACTTACAAAACTGCTGGGTGTTGGAAGGCCTCTGCTAACATTCTGACAGGTCATTTCTTCCCTTTGAGTTACATCATAGCCTATAAGCTGGTTCTGACCTGTGCACAGATCTCTAGTTGAGAACGGACTTCATATTTCTAGTTTATAACATTAAACAGAAAAAGGAAACAAATTCCAGATTAATTAAAATTATTTTTTGGAATATATACTTTCACAGAAAGATAAGCCATTTGAAAGGAAACAGCTTTAGAAGCAAAAATGAAAAAAAGCTTTGCTAAGCACTAGTTTTTTGTAAGTACATCCAATTGCAAAGATTTTTTAGGATCTAAGAGGTTAAAGATTTTAATGTTTAAAATTGAGATATAGCAGCAAGATCTTCATAGATGAATGGAAGCAAACAAGCATGTTCACTGTATTGGGAGGTATGGCTTGTGATTATGAACATTGACACTAGCAGTAATGGATCCCTCTATTTTGACGCTAAGGTTCAAATGTTTTTTCATCTCAATAACTGTCATTCATAAATATGGGCAATGAGAAGTAACAGTGATAGAGCTTGAAGAAAAAAGAAAGATTCTGAAAAGAGGGGAAAGATAGCAGTGGTTGAGGTACTAAAAGGGGAAGCAAAAGTATCTGCATCAGCTGTGGGAGGAGTAAAAGGGAGTGAGGGAAACAAAGGAGCAGTATTGCACTGGGGAAGTGTGCATAGAGAATGGAAAACTTAGAGTTGCTGTACTGACAATAGTTCTTACTTCTGACCCTTAAAAAAACAGGTTCTGAGTGATGCTCCTCTGCTACTGCAATTCAAGTTCTGCCAGCAGCATTCTGTCTTAGCCAAAAAGAACCCAAGTGTTTGTGAAAGAATCCTTGATGTTGAATGCTTATTGAATTCTTTTAGTCCCAGATAATTTAATTTTTAAGAAACTAGATTCAATACACAGTTTGCTCAGTGCTATATGCTATGTGACTGTAATAAGTTAGTGAAACAAAAAATATCAAAAAATATGCTTCAAACTCACAGTGAATTAAATTAGGTTTCCTTTTTTTTTTTTTTCTTTTTTTTTTTTTTCTTTTTTTTTCCCATTGCAAATATTTTCCCTGGCCTGACACCCAGAGGTCCAGCTGGATGGACACTCCAGTTCTCTAAATCATCTTTTGGCTCTTGAACTAATTTTTGCAGTTTGATGTAGTGATTTTCCCTATAAATGTTTGCAATGAAAAGTTCTTCAAAATACCACCTCAAGAACCACTGGTTACTATAACCTAATAAAATAGCCACAAAAAAACTCCAGCAGGACATCATTCTGTAACACTTAGACAACTATTACCTGCAATACATATTCAGAGAGTAAAATAAAATAAATGGAAAGTTTGTGATCCTTTCACTTTGTGTTTCAGGAGTACTATGAGGTCCCATTAGGCCCCAAAGCCCATTCTGCCTGTACTGTGCATAGCAAAAGGCATCCCTATGCTGAGGCAAATGCAATCCCCATGCTGACTGGCAAACAGCTCAGGATGTACTTTAAAATTGTTTTTTGAGCGTTATCATCAGCTGCACCTTTGGAACAGCACTTCCTCACAAAGCATACCCTCTCCTATTGTACTTGTGAATATACATGAATCTTGAAAGCAGTGCTAGATTTCACATCCCAGAATACAAGTTCTGCTAATGCTGTGTTCTCTGATGTGTGCTGCTGTTGCTTCCAGCTGGTATCATTTGATCCTCCAGGGCACAAGGACAAGCGTCATGCACTGCAGGTTACAATTCACATTTAGTATCATTAAAAATACACTGATAAGCATGTAAAGTATGTTCAATATTGAATCTGAATTCAGTAAAGCTCTCTCAGGCTTCCATAGCACAGGCACACAGAATTTTAATTGAATTGGCACTGCAGCAATTAGCTAATGTATTCATTAACTACAAGGCTTAGTAATGTGAACGTAGCAAATGATACTTAATTACAATAATTAAAGCCTAGTGATTCATGAATAATGCATTCTCTATTTACTTATTCATCCTTGTGAAGCCATTAATGGATAATGATCATTCGAATAAAAGACATGGACATCAGGAATGTAGTACCGAGACTAGTTTTTCTCAGTCTCACCATAGCTTTACCTGTTTGCCTTACGTACTTCTTCCTTGCCAATACCCACAGAGATGGAAAGTATTTGAAGAGCTATAGAGGAATACCATCACAAATAGAGCCATACTGGCTAGTTCTCACACTGCATCAGTTCTCAGTCAGTACTCTCATCAGGCTTGGAGAAGGTCCAAAGAGTCCCATCATGCCAGAAATACAGGATAGATTTTGTTTTGTTTTTAAGTCATACTCGTGTGCGATTATTTTGAGGCAGCATTATCATTTTTGTTCTTAGCCTAAGTTCAAATGCTCAACGCTAGGCCAGTATTGCTCATCAGCAATACTCAGCTCATCAGCTAGGCCAGGGATGTGGCAAAATGAAGCAAAGCCAGGAAAGTCAACCGGATCTGGAAAGTGCTGCTGTCCAGGCTGAGGAGCTGCACTCACCTATTGCTCCTCATGCACAGCAAGTGAGACGCAGAGGCGGGCAGCACAGTGAGGGCAAGGCTTTAGCCACAGGGCATGCAGGCACTTACTGGGGTTTTGTCTTCCCCAGCGCATCTGCTCACTTTCCTGATGCTGCTGGAGCCGAGACAGGCAGGCAGCAGGAGGAGGTGGGCTGCTGGTGAGTTGTTGCTGTGGTGCCTTACAGAGCAGCCCTGCACTGTCAGCTCCTCAGAGAGGAATGCAGCACAGCACAGATAAACTCACTGCAGTCTCACGATTGTGTAGGTCAGCCACAAAGGCAGACTTGCTGCTGCTGATGGTATGGGGACATTCATTCCTGTGCCAGGTCAGATGCAGAGTCAGAACAAACATCTTTAGATTTGTAAAATGAACAGTTCTGCTCTGAAAGTCATTGCAAATGTCACATTGCCATTTTTGTAGCTGCTTTTCTTCTTTTTTTTCCAGAGCTCCTTAATATCCTCTGCTACTTTCTATTAGTCTGCTTTCAAAACACAGGATTGAACTAAAACTTCTAAAAGAGTATTGCAAGAAACACATTTAATATGTGCCATAACATAAGGTACAGAAACATTAGGTTGCAAAGACGATAAGGTTATCTGATGTGTCTTAGCTGGGAAAGACAAGAACACTCCTCATGAGGCCGACATTACTGCACGCATCAGTGCAAAGCAGCTGAATATTTAATGTATGTGGTAAATATAAGCAGCAAAGGGAGCCCAGATGATATATGACAGCCTAACACTCCACAGTATAGGAATCGGCTCAAATAGGGTATTCACATAACACATTTAACGTTCAGACTAACATGTTTTGTCTGTACACCATCCTTTATGTTGCAGAAGCATTGTTTTCCTTTTCTCACCTTCTGATGTTTTCCTTGTAGACTCTCAGTCACATCACTTGGGCATTTACTTCAGTCATTGCTCACTTCCAAACACATTCGAGCACTCCATGCCTGCATTGTTCAGATACTAAATTTTACATGCTTTTTATCATATGGTTCATGAAAATTAATGTTCTTTTTTTTTTAAATTTTATTTTTTCTCTCTCTCTTTTTTTTTTATTTTTTTTAATTTTTTCTGGCTTCCAGTGATACTAGAATATATACTAAAAGTTGTTTCAGCTCTTTAGAACAATTAACTCAGAAATATGTGTGTGCGTGTATATATGTGTGTGTGTGTATATATATATGTATATTTATGTATGTATATATATATATATAATATACATACATTTGTAAGAGCAGAAACAAATAATTCTGTCTTCCAGTGACTTTCAAACAATAATGCTCGACGTCACTGAACAGTCTGGCCAAAAGCAGACTGAAAACAGACAATAAAATAAATATATTTTAATTCCTTAAATCCAAATTAGTGAACTCACTAGAAGTTTCTATAGTAAAACAAATTCCAGCCTCACCTTCAAAATGAAAAATAAAGCCTGGGCTTGTCCTAGACTGCTTTTAAAAAGAAAAATATACTGGACGGAAGTTGAGGAGTTCATAATGGAAAAGATAATGTATATGGAGTTGGCAGCAACCTCTTGAGATTCAATGTTTGTCCTCTTCACTAAAATGAACAGAATTGAGAGATAAGTACAAAGCTATAAAGGGGATTTATTGCCAGATTGGAAGGTGGCTTCAGGGGAAGCTTGTCCACCACCATTAAGAACTTTAACAAAAACCTCCTCACTTTTATTCAGTACCTAAATAGGAACCACGGCCCTTGGCTGCAACCACTACATTATTTAGACGGCAGCAGTCCTGTAGCACATTACTCCTATCTACATACTAGCTCAGCATAACAAATACATCTGGCAGAATAGTGCTCAGAAATGATTCACATGCTTACAATTACTACAGAAAGGTCCATGGAGTTATGATGTTTCCAGATAAAGCAAGGGTGGCAGGCTCATCTGCCTATGCATCTCTTGGTGAGTTCTGCATGTGAAGTATGTTCTTGCGCAGAGTGCTTTTCAGTTCTTGTTATGAAACTCCATTCCTAACAGTGTCTGAAAATATTTTGCACACTTTATTAGAGTTCTTGAATATTTGTCCACTAAAAAGCAATAAAAAAAATCCTATTCTTGAATATCTGAAAAATATTTTGTGTTCAAATGATCAGAAACACTTATATGTTTTCAAACAGAATCATCTACGTGGGAGGAAAAGCTTGTTACTTAAATATTTTAGATTCTGTGTACCAAACTGTAAAAACAATAGTCCTCAAATTTATTCAAACATTATTTATTCTCTTTTCAAGAAGAATAAAAACTTCTGTGGTACTGCTGTAACACAATGGAAAGGACAGCGGGAATCAGCAACGGTGCCCTTTAGAAACCTTTGCAATTATTTAACTAGAGCAGCTTTTGCACCACTCCAAACTGCTTTGGTTGTTGGTAGAAAAGAAAAAGGGAACGGTAGCGTTAAGAGGATCTCAAGCACTATATGAGCAGGATAACCAATTATCTGTTTGGCAATGTGTTCTGCCTTTCTTGGGTACAGTACAATGAACCTTTAAAAATTTAAAAAGTTACTGTATTGCCTTGTCTTGGCTGCTCAGTGTTACTAGACCTAACTTAGTTACTTTAGTTAAAGTGTAACAAAGTCCATACCATTAAATTCCAAAGGAGAATGAACTTGAGGTCCATTTCATGTGAGAATATACTAAATTACAACAGATTCTATTAATGTTAATATATGTTAACGTGGAAAGTTAACCACACTGCTTGAATAAAGCACATAAAAATCATTTCCAAGGGCAGATGCTTCAGTGCTTAACAAGTCACATGTTGGCATTCAGGAATGAATTCCTGAGTACCCCATTTGTACAAACTCCTGGCTATTGCAGTGCTCAAGACAAAACCAATAACTCCTCTGAGCAAGGTGAAGTATGAGAAAGTCTGTAGTTTCAGTAACTCTATGATAGTTTTAAATATCTTTTGCTTATTTCTGAACATGATTAATTCCCCACCTTAAATAACAACATTGTAGACTTCAAACTGAGCTCAGGTGCCTGAGGATGGACAGCAGCACTTGCTCTGTTCCTGGAGAATGTCATATTCTCCTCCAAAATAAACAGTGTACAGGAACAATCCCAGCTTGCAACAGCTCCATAATATTCATTATATTATCAAAAAGACTACCCATCAGACTCTAGCTTTCTTGTTCAGGGCTGTACAAACACCAACATGTGGCAGACAGCCAAAGGTGGAGACCTGGGGGTAAGTCCTAGCCAGAACTCAATTGGTCTTGCTCCTGGTGGGAGTGTTAGGACCAGGATAGAATGAGAGAGCCCTTATACAGCCATTAGAGCAAGGGGCTCCTGTAGTGAAAAGAGCTTGCATGTGCAGATAAAGGTGAATTTTGATCTGACTCTGCAGACTATATAAAATGCTTACTTTCATCCCGTACTGAGAAACCTATGGATCCAAATTAATCATCTGACTGAAGCAGAGCTGAGTTACTCACAGTCAATATGCCTTATGTTGGAGGACCAGAAATAAATGCAATTAGGTGAGCCAGCATATTTTTTCGTAAGAAGTATGAACTTCGAGAAAATCTTCTGAAAGTGTAGGAAATCTTTGAAGAAAGACATTAACAGTGCTGCCATTAAATCCTAGCATATTAGAGTAAATTCGTCTAATGTGAACTACAATGTATTTTCTATCAGTTATCCTTAGGTGGCAGTAAGGTAAAAGCACGGAGCAAAAAACTTAAGAGAAATCTCTAACATATTTATAGAGACCTCTCCCGCATGTACCGTGCTGGCTATAACATGAAAAGAGACTTCATAAACTTCTTGCACCTTCAGCAGAAATATAAAAAGCAATTACTAGATTAAGCTTCATCCAAATCACGTTCAGTATTGAATGCTGAACTATCAGTACTATGACCAGGTATTTCACTAAGTATGCAGTACTAATCCAAGAGTCCCTAAGATTGGAATTTAAATTTGTGGGGAGAGACGGACTCAAACACTCCTGTCAACAAGAAAGTACACGAAAAAGAAAAAAGGCTGTAAGAATATGGTAAATTCACTATCAAACATCTGAATCAAAATTAAAATGAGATTTCAAGGAGTGATTATTGATGTAGAGCTCTACAGATTTTTATAAGAATTTCATTTACATTTTCCAAGTATTGCATCTCTTCCGAAGTCTTTCTTGAATATAAAACGTTCTGATGTAAGTCTTCTCTGATCATCATCTAGTAGAAAAAAGAACAAACACTAGGATATAAACATACTAGAAATTTTTATCAAGGAATATCATTAACTAAGTAATGTGACAGTGTCATGTAGCGTGCTAAGGCAAGAATTATGTAGCCAATAAAGGTCTAACTTATACCATTAATATTTACAGTTGGAAGCATGAGATGGCTGCAATCTAAGTGCTGCACCCAACAAAGGCTTGTTGTTGACTTGATACCTTCTTGTCTGACAGTGTGAAACACTCACATATCTACTTACTTCATCACCACTTGACAGCGTAATATTAATGCTAGGTAGCAACACATGGCTGTTTTGCAGAAGCTTAGCACCAAATAGGAGGAAGAAATTCATCAAACGCTCAGGAGATTGTAGGCCTAGCTGTGCAGCAGAAAAGTAGAGATGAAGAGTAACTGGAAATTATCCACTATAACAGTAATCCTCACTCTGTTTCTGCTTCACTGCACTCCATTGACCCCATTACTGTGCACCATTGGACAGAGTAGTTTCTTATTCCCATAGAAAGTGGGAAGAGGTAAGTCTGCCAAGTTCAGCACAAGTTGCACCAGTTCCTCCCAAGAGCTAGGAGTCAGGTTAGATGATCTTGCTTCACATCACAGCAGTTGGGTCCAGAACCCATGGCAGGTGGCTGCCCTGTGTGAGACACTATTCTTTGACAGTTGCTAAGTGGTGATGATCATAAGGATCTGATTTCAGAAATAAAAGAGCATCTGCCACTAGCTTTGCTCATTAAAGAAGAGATCTTTTACCTCAGCTGTTGTGAGCCGAGAAGCAGGGGTTCTGAGGAAGTAGTTCTGTGTTTGCAATTCATATTCTGCAAATCCATTAAAGTTAACTGAAGTCAATAATGCAGAACACAACCGAATCATGCGTAGTCAAAACAACAACCTCACCTCTTTTCCCCTAGAACTGTCGTGCTCTCATCTTCAGCACTGTAGCATCTTTTCTTATTCTTCTCCAGCTTTTGGGTCCCCTTCACCCACCTCACGCTTTCATGACAGCAGGCACAGTCCCCAAAACGCCACTACTGCTCATAGTTCCAAATCTCTTTTCAGAAGTCATTTCTACTGTGGCAACTGTATGGACGCAGTAAACTCAAACCAGATAGATGCAGGACAGTGACAGAAAGTTACTGCTTTCTGCAATAGCCTTTTGATTTTAAATATTATCCTAGTCCTCCTTGTGAGATGCTTGCATGGTAAAGCTTTTGTCCATCATCAAGATTTATCTGTATAGAATCTACTGTCTTGAAGCTGTAATGCAGATAATCCCCTATGGAGAAAAAACACCTGATATACTTCACTGTTAACTATGTAGAAAAATAATTATATATTACACTCCAAAGCATTTCCCAAGCTGGAAAGGGATGTTGCACCCCAGAGACTGATATCTTCACAAAAACACTGTCATAGTATTTGTCTAGTCTGCCATTTAGCAGCTTTGGGACAAACTCCTCCTCAGCGAGATTTGCCTGGATTTACACCAGCTATAGATTTTCCCTCCTATGCTTTCAGACGGCAGCAGATGGCTAAGTTTCTACACCAGAGGCTGTCAATAGAATTTTAAAAGGCATCTCATAACAACACATTGGAGCTGCACATTTAATCTGTGCTGCACCAGCAAGATGATCTTAAAAAGAGCTGGAGTACACTTACAAAATTAGCACTGTCAATTGCTGCAGAAATGCTATCAGGGAGTCTTCTGAAAGCCCACAGCTTGATGACAGCTTACCTCCCAAACTGCCAGCCAAATCACTTCTCTGTGTGTAACCAATGCTCAGATGTCTAAGAGAAAAGGCATTTAATAGTGTCTCACATGATGCTGATCCACCGAAATATCTAACGGAGATTTTAAGGAGCTGCTTAGGCACTTAAAGGTTTTCTTGGATCCGTAGCTGAGCTCACATAAAGTACAGTGGTAGAAAAAGAAGTATTATTTCTTCTACCTAAGACAGAGCATCTCAGACCTTTTAAAGACTATCATTTTTGAGCCTGGGCCACCTCCATTAAACAGTTGATATGCACCAGGCATCAATACCCCAAGGAGTGAAAAGAAAACGCAATTACTATACATAGTCTGTTGTTATGAGCTGGATTCCTAAAAGTGGGCATTTGAGTTTGAAAAGCTATATCTAAAAAGCTAATACTATATACAGAGCTACCACGGCCATTTGTGATAGCATCTGTGTAGAGAGTGAGTTGTTTTGGTCTAAATGCAGCATGGTCTCTATGTGATCCAGAAATGATCTTGCAGTCTGATGTGAAAAGGAGGAGGTCTCTGCGTGCTGATCAGACTGTAAGATCAAGGCCCGTATGATACCCTTGTTTTAATCAAAGGCTGCTTTACAATTAGTTGCAATGTTTTTGAGACCTCCACCATCACTTTCCAATTTCTTGTTCCACTATAACTAGAACAAGCTTCCTCGGTACATTCTGTAGAGTCACAGCAGTGAGACTTCACGTGTCAGGAGGGAGGCTGTCAGAATTTCTTAGGAGGCACATAAATCCCTGTGAGTGAAGCTAAATCACAGATTTCAATCATCTCTAGCTTCTTCATTTTCTCACAGGACACCAAAGAAGCAATTATTCCTTAATAAAACAGATTGCATTTTTTCTTGATCCATAACTGTACAATCCAGATGATCAATTTATCATTGCAGCTGCTAAAACTAATTCTCTCTACTTTCGTGCCTTGATTTCATGAAGAGATGTCAGCCAACTAAAAGCTGACATTTTCCAGGAAGGAATTCATTCAGTCTGTCATATTTCAAATAAGACAAACCACTCAAACTACACTCCATAAGCAGATGTATAATAAATAAATAGGTGTTTGTGGGTTTTTGTTTTCAGACATAAATATCCACCTGAAAATGAAGAAATAAAATTTAAAAAGTTACTTACCTACAAACATTCATCTTCAAGGTGGGCTGTCTGTACTGTGGATCTTCTGTATATGTCCAGGTTGCTCATCCAGGTTTTATATTCAGAAATGGCTGTTCAATTACAAATAAGACTTGGGGATCTCATTCAGGCCCTCCAGTAACGGAATTGCATTTTCCTGCAAAAAATATCTCAGATGCTGAAAGCAGAAAAAACAACAACAACCTATGAAAATTCAAGACTTTCTACAAGTCCATGTACAGCATAGATTTTCAGAGGACCACAGTGATATGTGCGGGATGACAAGATGGTCTTCTCTTAGTGGATGTGCAGAGGGAGAAAATCCCAAGATCTGGAGAGAAAGTTATAGTCTCCTTGGGTTACCTTGCATGATGCAGGTATAATCTGCATGCAGAAGGCAGAGCTAAATGCAACCAAGCACATGGGACATGTGGGCAGCTTTATCTGGAGCTATGAGGCATCTGGTTGCAGAGAGAAGCAGTCACACCTTTAAGTAATGACTTCAAGTCTGAATCTGTGCCTTCTATAAACAGCCTTCTTGTTCTTTCTGTTTGCTTTCATAAGGAAAGCACAACTAGCAAGGAATTCTTCAGCAGTGTTTCTGGGTCAGTTTTCTTATCAAATAATCCTGAAGCCTGTTAGGCATCAGTTTTAAAGCAAATCAAATATTACAGGTTTAAAGAAAATAACTTTCTTCACATGGAAAATAATGGCTATCTAATATAATGGCCATAGAAAATGCATTTTTGAAGCTGATAAGATAAGCTGAAGTAAAGCGGGCAGGAGGAAAAGGAGTTGGAAGAAGTGGCCTCACCAGTGATAAACAGTGGAAGATCAGCCAAAGTGCACCACAAACACTCTAGATGCTGCCACCTATGTTACCAAAGGTACAGAATTATTCACATACCTGGCCAATAACAGTTACAAGCACACTCAACTGAGATGAGTGCCCACATGGACAGCAGCACAAAGAAAGCCAGGATAAAGAGGATAAAGCTGTTAAAGGAAGTAGCTAATGGGTATTAATTTAAAAATTAGAATTGAAAAATAGTTCGTCATTCCCAATGGCCAGTGCGGTGTTTGGCTTAAGTGAACATGAACTTCTTGTTTCTGTGTCCAAAATTTATCGGTTCAGTTTTGTAGCCTAACAATCAGACAGCACAGCTCACAAGACACAGTGGCTCGTGCTTAGCATAGACAGAACAGATACTTCTAACGTGATGCTAGGCAGAATACTAGGTACTTGCTTGTGAAACTGGAAAGCAAATAATGGAAAAACAGTCTGAATGCATCACTTAAAGTATTTAAATTGGAAGAAAGTCAATCTATGGATTTACAGTCACTTTACAGCTCTTGAAAAATTGTAGTCCCCCAAGCTGAGGTTATCAATGCATCTTATTATATGACTCACTGGATTTCTTCTAGAGCTACTGGGTTTCTTATATGAAATCAACCTTGAACAGAATTATTTGCTGATAAGGTGATTGTAAACCCTCACTGAAACAAATTCAGCATATCTGTGGGCTTTCTAAGAGTCATAATGGCTTTTTTTTGGCTACGCACTATTATCCCTATATACTTCCAAAACCTTTCAAAGTAGTTCTGACATGGGCTAATATGATTCAAGCCAATCATAAAGTAACCCTAATTACTTTAGCAAAAGGTTTTGATCTGGGAGCAGTAAATCTGGATGTCTTCAATCAGATGTTTTTACTGCAAATGAAGTGATAACCTCATGGCTGGTGTCAGGACTTGAGATCTGGAGACTTCACTAGTGAGAGCTCTACTGCACACAAGCAATTGCAGAATTCCCAGAAAGCACCACATGTGCCAGAGAAGGCAATTCTCAAGGCTGGCATTTCCCATGTTCTAAAATTTTTGATGATATCTCTGTCTTGTAAAGCATCCAGAATCCATGCTGGAATGAGGCTGAGTAATTCTTAATGCCCAGCAGCAGACACATATCTGCTTTCAGTGCACAATGCACCATTCCTTTTACAGCCTGAAGACGCATAGCAGTGGCCCCAGTCACACTTTCTACGCCAAGCTCATGCCCACATCACAGTGTCCCAAGCATCTTGTGCTATTTCACTTAGACATGAGGGAGTTGCTTCTTTGGCAGCGCAGCTCTCTCCTCCCTCCCTGGCTCTGGCTCAGCACTTGTGTCTGGGACCATAATTCTCATCCCCCATACAGCAAGCAGTATTAAACTGGCTAAGTCATGCTGATATAAAACACACAAGAGGAAGAGACACTGTGTATTTTGCTGGTTCCCTTGTGCTATTCCACTTGCCTTTGACATTTGGCACATGTGGAAACATTCATATATATAGCAAATCTCCAACGTTTCACTCATAAAATAACTGTTTGGAAGACATCTTGTTTAAAAATAACCACACATACATGAGATTGGTATGTGCTACTGAGCTTTGACTCATGAACTGGGCATTTTTTATCCAAACAGTTCATCTGCAAAACAAGTCGAGGAACAAGCTTAATAATCAGCCTATCACAATCATCGAATGAAAATATCAGCACTACAGTGGAGTTTAACTGTATCAAATCATTTTATCTAAATACTCAAAATAACTTTGATTTAAGCAATTTAAAAACTTAAATAGTGGATAAACTTTAAAATGAAATCAACAGTAAAAAAACCAAAACAAAACCAACACCTGTTTTTTCTTAAACTTCTTTTGTTTAGAAATTTTTCCATAATAGATTCGCCTTACTTTTGCTGACATCCAAAACATATAGAACATGCTACGTAAAATACCCTAGAGAGAAGCAAATTGGCCTTCTACTTAGCCAACTTAATTTTATTGGTATTACAATGACACAGGATGCCATCTTACCATCTGTATCCATGGCCGTTAAGGATATAGCTTTTACTAACAGGAACTATATAGAGAGAGCAGGTGAACTCACAACTATCATTCATTGGTTACCTTTTAACAAGGCTCATAGCATCACTCAAGTTGAAAGAACCCTCAAGAGGTCTTAGCAGCAATTTGTTTCTAAAAAAACTGCTCAGTACATTATTCTTTTGGCGATCACCACCAAACACTGTGATGAGCAGATCCTTGAGCTATCAGAGACAGAGCTTGCCTGATGCTTTCTCCAGACAATTCAGTTCATCTCCCAAATTAATTGTTCAGCCATCAGTTACTAGAGAAGCAGTTGATTTTGGCAGGACCAGACTTCAGAGCCTTCAGGCAACTCTCCTATCAGTTCCCTGCTTTGCTAAGGGGTCTACCTACATTGTACACTTGGGCAGTGATCTGCAGGCTGATAAAGCAAGGTGCAGAACTTGGACAGTAGATTTTTTGGATTAATAGAAGCTACCCAAATGAATGCATAAAGGTCAACTTCTTCATATTTGGAAATTAGAAGCAACATTAACACAGAAATAAGGTTAGACTATGTACCTGATTATTGTGAAAGAAAAACAAAACAAAACAAAACAAACAAAACCCACCTCAAAATATTTTATTCAGTGGAGCATGTTATTTTATTTCTAACATACTGGCTCGAGAGGAAGAATTTTGTCCAGCCAGTTATAGGCAATATGTGCACTTCTCATTAATTTTTTCAAGTTCAAATCACTCACAGATCAACCCAAATGCAATGAACTCAACATAAATGAAACAACAGGAATGAGGATTATACAGTCTAACAGAGCAGAGAAATTCTCATGTCTCAAACATACCTGCAACATCATTTCAGAATGAGACCTTCTCAATTTGGTACAGTTTAAAGGACAAATATGTTTAATGTCTCCTTCTTTTAGGACCGGATTCATGTGATCTGTCACTTGCACTGAATTATTTCTGTTGCAAAAAATGTTTTTAAAATCATTGGAAATGTATATGGAGTCATCAAGGACAGAGGAAAATAATAGCCCAACTGGTCATGTATTCCCTAGAGAGATTCCCTGAGCCAAACTTGCTTTCATTGTTACAGCAGGACCTTTTACATCAGCATGGAGGTGGAGAGAAAAGAGGCAGGATTGTTTTATGGTTCATCCTCTGGCATTGCTGACCTGAGCAGCATGAGCTCTAGCACTGCACACAGAGCACTGCCACACAAACAGCGCTATCGACGGTGGGTCTGTCACTGAACATACATTCTCATTCCTAGGACAGAAATGGCACTTCCTTAGAAATGACGAGTAAGAAGGTCACTGCAATATCCTGAAACATGCTGTATCTCACTGGAAAATGGGCTTTGACCTGCTATTTTCTATTTCTAAATATTTGGGGATTTGAAAGTTCAGCCTCAAGCACACATTTATCTATGGCAGTTCAGCTGTCACTTGTAATACAGATCACAGAATGATAGATAGCAGAATCTACCCAGAAGTTCCATTCCTTCCAGGGTTATTCTGTCCACAGTGACCACTTAGCTACATCATCTGCATCTCTTCACTGGCTTTCCTCACCACAAACTATTTTTTTATAAACTAAACCCACATATGTAGATGTATATATATAACGTTCATCTTCTATAAAATTTATCTGGTCTTAAACATTTTAGCTGGCAGATTTGTTTATGCGCGCTGTACCTTCTGACATTATCACATTTCCTACTGCCACATGAAAACAGAAAAAAAAGACATAGCATCCTTACATTCATCTTATGCTGTACTGCCTGTGTTTCTGTAGACTTAGCTGCAAAGCGTATGTGCAGAAGAAGGGCTGGATGAATATTTGAAAACATTTGTGAGGATATACTGATATTCATTTCTCACTGAATAGATTTCAGCTGTGCTCATGTGCAGTCTCTGTGTGCTTATTTCCAGCAAACATGCTAGTAGAAAAATTTACTGGCAGGAATAGCTGTATAATAGTTACAGTTTACACAAATATTTACAGTAAGCAAATTTTTTATATGCAAGTATTCACAGAAAGTTGACTTCTCCAGCAGGAGAAACAGGAATGGGACTGTCTGTATAGCCAGCCAGAGTAGCTCATGTTTAACTCACAGTACTGAAAACTAGTAGTAATATATTCAGAGCAAAAGAAGGAAGATGAATTACTATTGAAGTGATTACATGATTTCTGAGTTACTTCTAAAGTCCACAAAACTGTAGCTCATAGACTATTTTCAAGCAGGTAGCTATCAAATGAAATGGGTCATTATGCTAAAATTCATCCAGTCCTGCCTTGAATGTTAAATACCCCATGGTGTGTGTGCAATTTTCCAGAGTCCAATGAACAAAAACTGGAGGGGCTAATTTACTTATCTTTCAATAAATGGTGCTTCAGCAGTAGCTTCTTTATGCAGAGTTCTAGCCATAGAACGGTCTTTGTTTTCCTTCCACGGTAGTAGCTCAAGTGTGCCTCAGTACTCTCTTGACATAAATTATATTGCAATTATTTCAATCCTTCCAGTTGACAACTGACTTGATCTCCAACATATTCACCTCCCTTGGCTCAGTAACGCTGGCTTTATTGATCCTCTTCTTGGCAGTTGTGGTTTCAGTCATTGCTGCCAATAAAAGGTCGACCCAAGGAACCTACAGCCCCAGCCGGCAGGAGAAGGACGGCGCCCGCGTTGAGATGTGGAGCATTGTGCAGCCACCGCCAGTAGAGAGACTCATTTAAGGGAAGGCTCTCCTCCATCTTGGAAGATGAATGGAAGTGGACAATGTACACAAGATAGATATGTTCATTTGCATTCTACTACCAGGAGCACCTGTTGTAAAAACTACAGTGACTTGGAACTTTGAATAATTTCCTTTTAAGTTCAATAACATTTAAAATGTTCTAGCATTTAAGTGAACCAATGCCATTTATCACTATTTTGGGACATTTTTTCAAAGGACAATTTTTATTTGCACTGGAAACTTCCGCCTTGGTAATCTGCAGTAGGCATTACAGACAGTAATGGCTTCTGTGATACTCGTAAGTGCCTGTCTCAGACTCAAAATGAGGAACAGTTTTTTGTTTGTGTTTTGCTTTGCCTGCCTAGCAATCACTGCTGCAGAAGACAATGCAGACCCTAATCAATAAAGGCATAATTTTGTTCTTAAAGGGTTTATCACCATAACTGTGTTTCAACATATATGTTGATCAGGGATTAAAAGGAAGCTTGCAAAAACTCTCCAAAATGAGTGTTTCCCATTTAGTTGGTTTTCTTTCCTTCAATTCTATCATTTTCTCTGCTGCCACTTTACCTTCTGCTGAAAAGAATTTCACTTAACCTCTCTGACAAATCCATGTTTCTCTGAATATAAAGGGTATCTCTTAAAATATCCAGCAGACAGAATCTGACCTTACAGAGGACATAAAACCAAAACATCCTAAACAAATTCTGCAAATCTATATACTGCCATTTTCCCATTATGATATTACTTGATGCGTCATTTTATAAAATGATTGCATCTCATTTTGCCAACACCCTTTGGCTGCCAAAAAGGCAAGCGTGCTCAAAAAGTTTTCCAAAGCTCACAGAAAATACAAGCAGCAGCTTATAGGCAACACACCTACTTAGAAATGATGAAAGAGTGACTCAGCTCTGAAAACAGCCTTGGTGATTCTCATGGAGTTCAGACTTTCATGTTAACAAGGGAAAATAAATTTTTGTGCCTGAATGTTCCTCTTTTGAGACAGCAATAATACCACTGTAATCCTTGGTAGCAAAATGATTGCAACTGTTTGTTGAAAAAGAAACAAATATGTAAAAAGGAGTGGAATAACTGCAAATGTTTGGAAAATATATTGTAATGAAAGAGACTTGAAAATCTTCAAGAGCATTTAATGATTCGTGGTAGAGAGGAAAGAATGTGCCAAAAATACATTCAGGTTAAGGTTTTCCTGATTTGTAGAGGCAGATAACAGTAACTCATCCAGCCAACTTTCACATGTAGTGAAAAAATTAAAGCAATAAGACATGGCTCCCACACAAATTGAGCCAACAATAAAGACGCAACAGAGTGGAAACTTCCTTATGGAATTTGTCCTTTCTGCAGCTCAGGTTATCTGTTCCTGCTATTATAAAACATTCCAGGAGTTGCATAATAGAGCACACATACTCAGCATCCAAGAGTTTAAGTGATTGTTTCAACTAATGATGAACTCATAATACATTTTGAATTAACCTCTCTGGGGACTACAGAATATCAATGTCAATCACATTTATTTCCTTATTAGCTCTGATCAGTAACTCCGACAATAAGCACATTCTGGATTTCTGCAGTCTTTCAAAACAAGGCACTGTAGTAAAATGAGAGTGGATGGTGGGATTCAAATTGAATGAAAAGAACAGGGTGCTAAGGTTGGAATGACATGACAGCATGAATGCGCAACAGATTTTACTTGAGTCCAGTTTACAGCTTTACTATTGAAGCTTATGATTTTGAATGCAAGCACTGCTGTATAACTGCAGTTTAAATCCACAGTGCAAATAGCAACTAAGTAAAGAAAGAAAGTCAACAAAAGTTAACAAAATAGTTTATAAGTTAACAAAAAATATCATGGTAAAAGAGAGAGATTCAAGGAAGTTCTTTTGAAATATGGAATTATATAAGAATGGCTGCAAATCTTTTAGTCAAAAATCAGCCCAGCGTTTTCCCACTACTAAGGAATAATAAGGAATGCTATAAAGTTTGTGCAGCATTATCATTTCTTGAAGTGGATATATATTTGAAAAAAGAAGAGCTGGACTCTAAGAGTATACAACAAGAAAGACAGCAAAGAACTGTGTTTGAGGATGAGTGAGTAGTGAAGCGGGAATATTTTGTACAGATACTTACATGTGTGATTGAAGCTCACCAAAAAAAGCTACAAGGGATACAAAGTCAAAGCAACTTTCCAGATGGTGAAGATGCACCATAAGCTGTGAGAACAAGAGAGTGAAAAAGAAGGGGAAAAAAGAGATGGAAGGGCCTGAGGAGAGAGCGCTTGGAAAGTGAGGGGGAATCTAGAAGCAGGAATTGGGAGCAAAGAGCAGCAGTGGCTTTGGAACAGTAAGGCAGATGCACAGAATGTGCTTCCACATATCTGCTTTATATTCCTGAATTTCTGTTCAATGATAATGGCTGTATAGGCTAAAAGGAGGAAAAAAAATGATGAAGATTTTCAAGTGAATAGCAGAGATGGGAAAAGAAAATAGAAGTGAAAGCAGTGGAGGGATGTAATGAAGATCTAACTTTGAAATCAACCCTTCTTTGAGCAGGAGGTTAGAGTAGATGACCTCAGGAGGCTTCTTCCAGCCTAAATTGTTACACGATTCAAAGAAAAAGGACAACAGAGAGAAAGCAGCTGAAGATGGAGGTCAGTCTGCATGAAGAGCTAATGTGAAGGAAAGCGTTATTGTTCACAGTGAAAGACACAGCAAGGAGGAGGAAGTGGCTGGAAACTCATTCTGCTCTGCTCAGTGGATGGACTTTCTGGATGAAATCTTGAAAACAGTGGGAAAACAATCTGTAATAACACATTCAGGAAAGCATTATCACACAGAGAATCTCCAGGGCTGAGAAAGATACGCAGCAAAGGGTACAGGGAGGGGAAGAGAAGGAAGATGAAAGCCTGAAGAGTTTTCATAAAGACCAAAGAGAGTTCTGGAGAAATACATTACAAAAGAATTTAAAAAGCATAAAAATTGGAAAATTCTCACCGTGGAACATGAACGTGGTTTGTAGAAGGAAAATCAAGAAGGGAGAAAGCAA
Organism: Lagopus leucura; assembly: GCF_019238085.1. NCBI lineage: Eukaryota > Metazoa > Chordata > Aves > Galliformes > Phasianidae > Lagopus > Lagopus leucura. The sequence goes on from NW_024962266.1 coordinate 7,942,623, forward strand.
GAGGAAAAACCCTTAAACTAGGATTTGAATAAGTCAGGTGTGACTGATGTCTGTCTCAGTGGAGGGGAAATGGTGAAAATGGGAGTGATGAAAATTTTTGCAGAAGTAAGAGGAAAAAGGGAATGAAAGCAGATGATACTTGAGGAAAGTGAAGGCAAAAGCTGGATCACAGTCTTTCCAGTACAACAAGGGTAAAGCTGGGCGTTCGTTACAGTGAGGTCACGGAAGAGGGATGGAGAGGTTGATGGAGAGTCAGGAAATGAGATCTACCCAGTAAGGCAGATCTATGTAGGATAAATTAGAAGGAGTGACTTCTATTGAAAGTGGAAATTAAAATGTGAAATTAATTGCTACTTATGATCTTAAGAGAAACAAACAAGACAAAGCCCCAGCAGCACAAATTCTGTTCTAAATGTACTTTTTGAAAAGCTGAATTAGAGAACAGCACTCCAAGAAGGGCAGGGAGTCAGACTCTGCAGTTGGAAAAGTCTCACAGCACCTGGAGAAGCAGAAAAAAAATCCCAAAGCTGTGGCTACTTAGCAAGCTGGAGTGACAACAGTGAAGAAGCCTGACCCTTTTGGGCCATATTTCAGTCAAGAAACAACAGTTAAAACAGAGGGGAATACACCACAGAGAGTGTCTAATAGAATTTTTGCTGAAATTTCAACCAAGGATTAAGCAGGTGCCAAGCTATTTACTGCTTCTCAGTCTGGGTGTATATTAAAATACATAGTGAAGCACACAAGGAGGAGCAATAACATCTAATAGTCATTGAGAGCACCTGCAACTCCACATAAAGACCTAAAGTATTTTGAGATTTTCTAAATATCTCTATTTGATTCAAAAGGCATAAGTAAAAGAACTTGTTCATAATCACTTGCAGCCTATCCATTCAGGAAACAAATGCATAATATGGTCCCAAACCTTACACATTTTAATTTTCTCTTTATGTCTACCAGTCTTTTGTAAAGGAAAAGGTGCTAAATTAAAGCATGCGACCTGCTCTGTGCCATGTCCCTCTGAAGATGCACAGAAGCATGGAGAGAATTAAGCAACTGACTCCTCCCTTCTTTCGCAGTCCCTCCCGTTTCCTCTTCGAAAGCTGTGACACCCAGCCTGTGAAGCAGCAAGGAGAGCCTTCAGACAGTTAGAGGAAAGTTTATGTTAGAAAGAATATAAATACTGTGGCTGCAATTTGGCCAGCTCCAAATGATCACTGTGTATTATTATGTTATGTGCCTTCTCTCCATTTTATGTAAAATTAACTGTTCCTTCTCCACGTGTACATAGTATATTTATAGCTTAGGTGGTGTATGTTACTACGTTCTGTGTACAATATAAAAATGACTAATAAATAAGGATTATATTGAGCCCCATGTGACCTGTATTTTTTGTTTTATGAGTTTATTTAATCACATACTTACAAAGGAAATTATTCTCACACCAGGACTATATTTGCAATTTTAAAAGTTCAATTTGCAGTTTGGAATCAAGTGATCAAGGAACATTTTCCCTACACGGAAATGAGGTGAACGTGCTTTGTGTCTCAGAGAACAGGAACTGCCCCTATTCTGTGTCGGCATCTGCACCACTGCCAGCATTGTGTTCATCCCAGGGAGAGGCATTCTGCCACAGCCCAGGGTGGCATGGATCAAAACAGCTTGCACGGAGCTAATTTACACAAGCCAAGACTCTCGTGCTCTGGGTTTTGTTTCTTTTTTCTTGCTGCACTTCAAGCTCCCCTGCATCCAAACCTGCAGTGGCCCCAATTGCTCTGCTCTGTTCTGTGAGCTATGTTACACACCACTACTTGTTTATAACTAACTGGAAAAATATTTTGTTTTTCAGAAGTTTGAACAAAACTATACTTATTGTTGAAATGCACAAGTTATTGTGAGAGTGAGCACTCAAGTACGTCAAGTCGAGAAGTTTAAATCAGCAGTACTCTTTAAAGCCTGAACTGGAGAACCTCTCAAAGCTAACATTCGTGCTTTGCCAATATTTTAGTAGCTGGACACAGAAAAACTTTGCTTTCCCAAGCAATTAACACTGTCAGCCATAACTGAGCCTGCAGGCTTTTACAGAGGAAGCATTGCTTTTCTGTACTTTCTTGAAAATGAATGCTAACACCAAGTGAAGTGGTGCTGAAGTCTGGCTAGTGACTGTTGTTCAAACAGACGCTATTTGATAATGAACATAATCAAAGTTACAGTTTTAATTAAAGAACATAAGTGATACACTTTTAAAACAACCTTAATAGTGCAGGCCCACAGCAGAAAGCTTGTCTTCAGAGAGGAGACAGCCAAGTCTTTTTTCCAGCCAAAAATTTCTGAGCTGTGTTTTGTATAACTTAAGCCCCAAGCCTCTTACAAGTCTCAGGGCAGGACAAGTCTTACATTTGTGGTGTCACATAATGTCAGGAATCACAAATTGGAGAATTTTGGTGAAGTTCCTTTTCCTATTCTATTCAGTCACCTCACAGCTAAGGAAAACTGACTCCTTTGAAAACAACTTGAAACCAGAGACGTCGTAAGTCAATAAAGTCAAACGAGGAGTAGCTGCCAATGCTGAAATTTTGCCTATTGCAAAACATCACAGATGGATGAGTGGATGGGGCTTTCCTGCCACAATGAAACACGCGTAGGCTTCAAACTACAGGCATGTGTAAAGATAGAGCAAAACCTAACATTTATAAAACATACATCTGGTGTGTATTTACAGGGAGCAGAGTAAGGTCTTGTTGAAATTGCACACATGAATTTGATGTGGATAATGTCTGATACCCTACGCCTCACAGTAAAAGCATGCTTTAACCTAAGCCCCTCCATCTATAATGCATGCCATGAGGTGCGAAGGCCTCTTGCACATAGAAAAGTCAGAGTATGAATTATGAATCAAGGCACAGGTGGAGTCCTAAAGGCCAAACAGAGTTCTCACCTCAGTGGTGATTTTTTCTGGGTTTAGGTTCTTTCAAATTATATTTATGGAATAAAAATGTATTGGCGATTTTATACTGTAACCAATTTGAGCAACTTTTGGTTGTATTTTTGGTTGGTTTCACAGAAGTTGCTTTTCAGTTCTCTTTTTATTGGGCTGAAGGTTTTCTTTCCCTGAGATTGCTTGGCAAAGCTATTACATTTATCAGCAGTTCATCTAACGGTGTCAGATACCAGCAAGACTGGCACGTCCCAGTCATAACTTTAAATCATCTTTTTTGATCACAGAAAACCTACACAGGCCTTCATCTGGTTTTATGCTCTTCACGGTGCTGTTTAAAGCATGACATTTTTCTTAGCTCAATATTGTGCATGACCTTTCCTATTTCCCCCGTAGTTTCAGCAAAAGCGCAATTTTCATTGGCATGTATTGTAATAAATAGCGATGACAAAAATGTATGTTTCCAATTTAAAGCCACTTAGTTTCATTTGGCACCTGGTGCTCGGCTTTACACTGCGATAGAAATTCAAAAACGTTGACAGTAACATAGGAATGGGAGGAGTGAGAGCAGACCGACATGGTGGCTCCATGCGGCCATCTTTGCTCAGTGCACCCACTAGGCCTGCCAGTCTTTCTGTAACTGAGCATGGTGACACCTTCCTTCCTTTAAGCATAAGCCTTTGATGCACAGCTGAACTCAGCAAGCGTTTTCAGAATGAGCTGCCCCAGCATCGTGCATATTCAGTGGGAACCCCAGCAAAAGGAAAGCTGTCAGGGCTTTCTGCTTGAGAACTGTGCCCGAAAGGGAAGATGCAGATCTGCCCTTTAGCTATGCTGCTCTGTATTATGGCCCATTGCCAGCAAAAGTGAATAAACCAGCCCGAGCCAAGATCATCCCAGTCCAAAACTATGGGTAATGATGGATACCGTCCAGGAAAATACATGGCTGTACCCAGGATCTGCACTGACATGATCAGGTCCTATTTGTCACTCATACCTGAGACAGATTTTTCTAATATAGTCTGAGATCTAGAAATGGATTTTCAAATTTTCCAACACCAGGGAGAAAAGAAATAAGGAGAAAATAAACCAATTACACAAGTACTGGTCTGTTGACATTTAAAATGAGACAATGATGAGCATAAAAAATGGTTAAAAAAAAAATATCCTTGGCCAGCAACCCAAAGGACCAAAGACAAATCACAGAATAGGATGCAACTAATTAGGCTGAAATGCCAACAATGTTCAGGGCATCGTTCAAAGTATCCACAGTGTCAGACTGCTGCCATGACCCCCACTTCAAATATGCCAAGGGGAAAAGCAGGAAAGGGCTGAATCAGATAAGTTAAATACAAATATATTAAAATGACATTTTAGCTCTACCTCGCCATTTTAACATTTTCAAAATTGTTAAATAAGCATGTCGCCTTTTCTCAGATCAGGCCAAATGTCAGGCGTTTGTATGTATTATTCAGCTGAACATCTTAAGTACATAATCTTTCCCACTGCTAAACAGGTGGTACTATGTTAGCGGGTAATTTTCTTAAAAGGAACAGTGAATACAGAATTGCTGATGCTACAAAATGTGATATTACTGAATGCAGAGCCAGTGCTAGTAGAGAGCTGAACTGGAGATTGCAGGGACCTGCAATTTTCTACTGTATCTCTGACTGTTAAGGCTCATTGCAAGTCATTTTCACAGTTTCAGAAGTCATTTACCACACTTTAGTTTGAATAATCAAAGTTGAAATTCTTTCTAAAAAAAAAGATCTGGTCTCCACTTTAGCCTTTGACCCATTCAGGCTTCCTATCCTGATGCACACAATCAAGCGTTAGCATGCTCATAACCCAGAAGAGTTTAAATCTGCTCTGCCACCATGTTTTACACTCTCTTGCATTGCCTTCATTAGCACAATTCTCTGCCCTTAGATAGGGCCGTGGTCTGCCCCACAGAGCACCCACATAAAAGACATAGAGCTCACATTCCCCCCCCTCCCCTCCCCTCACCCCTCACAGTGCTTGCCCATGTTCATGGCTCTGCAGTAGACTTCTTCACCTGGCACTGTAGATCTCAGCCCGCAATGCTTCTTCATTGCCCAGGTTGCCCTACTGTTCTTCACCATCTTTATCTGCACTCTTCCAGCTGCTCAATCTGGTGCTTCATGGTCATTCTTCAGCCTTTCCACCACATTTTCTTCCTCTCAGCAGCTGATACGCAAGAGGTCAACTGGCCACTTTGATCATACGACTCCCTCATAACACTCAATACGTCTAACTCAATTTTGTTTTATTTTTTTTATGAATGTCTGAACTTCAAGCAGTACTCTCGCACTCATAGATGCACGTGAGCATGCACAGACATTCCTCTTTATCGTTCAGGAAACGTATTAAGACAAACCAAAGTACAAATTTGAAGTTACTTAATGCCGCCATAAAAACACTCACCTTGGGAGTGTGTGAGTTGAGCTCTTCCAGGAACTGTGCATACCTGAAAAACAAACTTCTGTTGACAAGTGTTTGGACTATACTTGTCCATGATACTGAGTACTTTGCAGGACTTAGCAGTTAAAAATAGATAACGAAGCTGAAAGGAAAAAAAAGCCGGTGTTCTGTAGGTGTTTTTGTAGCCCATGTTTTCCCTTTAGTTTTCAGTATTTTTGTTGGGTTTTGCCCTTGCACTATTCCCAGACTTGTGACAATTACCTGTGGGTAGACTTGAAAAAGAAAATGAGAGAAGCAGTACGCTGCCAGGACTCTGGCCCTTCAACTTGCAGAAGAAACATGAGATAGGCAGCAATGGAAAGGAAACGATATACAGCCCACAGCATTCTCCAAATGTAGTTCCCAGACTTCCCTCTAAGAACAAGTACTTGTTTATGTTTCATATAGAATTTGTAACAGGATTTGGGTTTTAAAGCTTAAGAAGGAAGCTGCTGGCTTTCTTTTCTGATTGATGAAAATCTACAGACTGACTCTACTTTCCTTTAGCAGAATACCAGTGAACCCACAACATAACTTCAGGCATTGAAAAGGTTTTGTTGTTGTTACCGCTTGTCACATCAAATAAAAATCTAAATTCATGAATTTGATAAAGTTGCTTTTTCTTTTGTGAACACGAAGCTAACACATAATGAGTTTGGGAAAGAAAATGAAATGCTTTGTCTACCATCCTGGTATGGCTGCAGCACTACTGCATAAATGTATCTTGCAAAAGCTGCCTTTGGAGCATAAGCAGCAGAGAAATCACTAGTGGAGAGAAGCTTTTATGACTTCTTCTCTTAATCCAGTCCCAAACATGACAGTACTTGGAGCTGCATTTTTCTCCCAAATGCCACAACTCTTTGCATGATACCAACTTTCATACTCGTGGTGGTCATGTGAGACTTACACCAAAAAGACCTCTGAAGTAGTTCATTTTTCATTGGTATAGATTTAGTGAGAGGAATAGAGTCCTGCTGCACCATCTGTGTAAAATTTCCCAACTTAGACTGGCTTGTTTTATTACCTGCTCTTCTTCAGTCCTTTGCAATGCTCAGTTTTGGAAAAATTGTCACTCCCATTGAAAGCCAGCTGCAAATGCATCCTCAGAACACTGAGATAACAGACTTTAAAAAGTGGGTAAACGTTACCTGAAAACAGTGATGCACACACATGCTCACTCTGCTTGTTTCTCTCTAGAAAAATTAAGGGCTTTAATTTTTTGTAACTTCCTCCATTGACTTGTAATTTGGATCTCTGAGAAGAAGCTCCTTTACCTCAGCCATCTGCTTTCAGAGCTGAACAAATACGTGGGCACACCTACTGGGCAAATGAAGAAATGACTGAAAGATGTGCCTTGCTTTACCTAGCTGTCACAAATCCTACATTGCCATTACAACCTGCATCACTCTGCTATCTAGAGGAAGATGGTTCAAGTCTGGTAGCATGTGTTAAAATCACAGCCTCATTGTTTTCTATGAATGTAACTTGCATTTTTATCAGTTGCAGATTGAGTACATCAGTACTGAAATCACAGCCTTCATGGTTTTTCTGCACAAGACATCAGTTTGCCCTTAACGGTGATTTGCTCTTAATTCAGAAGAGTGAATCACAAACCAATTTTTAAAGTATGCTAAACTGCCGTTAGAATTACAAAGGACATCAGCATTTCACTTTCACACTAAACTGTACTTAAAATTAGAATACACAATTCTCTCTGCATTTGAGAAACTGAAATAATGGATAAAAGCTTCCAATAAAACAAAGTACTTTTCTATTATTCTACATATGTGTTAAGTATGAAAACACTATTGATGCCAATCCATCAAACAAGATCACCCAAGTTTTTAAATATCGACAAGTTTTATTTTATAATACAGTGTTGGGCACTTGATGGCAATGTGGACTTCACCAACAACTTCTACTGACAACCATAAACCTGGAAAACACCAGCCCCCTCCCCTCCAAATTAAACAAAACCAAACAAACTCACAGCTCTTTTCCTACACATTACACAGTGCACTACTAAGAGTAGTCTAAGGTCTGAAATACAATTCTTGAGATGATTTTGAACAGTAGTCCAGAGGGTGCAAAAGCATGGAATACATTTTTAGGTTTGGTTCCAGTTGTATTAACAGCCAGTGATTAACTAAAATGCTAAACCTGTTAGCATAATGCTGGTTAGGCTTCTTTATGTCTGCAAAATCATTAAAAATGGTCAATAAAACCTCAAAATGCACTGTATTTTATATCTTTTTTATAGGTATTAAAAAACATAAGGACATTAACATTGATTTCAAAAGTCACTAATAAAATGTGCTGGAAAAATTAGAAGTGATTGGATATACAATGTGTCTTTTTCCACAATGAGAATTTCTCATCATAACTGAGACGGGTCTTAAAAAAGCAGACAAACACAAACGACCAGTTTGCTAAACATCTAGGCATTTTAAATTTCCTCCTCAAAAATCATAAAGTAACAGATGCAATGCTCTTGTGCATTAGCTGCACCAAGACTAGCTGTTCCACAGTGCTTTATTGCCTCATACAAGTAAATTAATTTAAAGAAGCTCTCCAGGGAAAACCAAAGGTTAAAACAAAATGTACATCAGTATACAAAGATATTAATTTACAGAAAATTAAAAGGATACTGGCAACATTAGTAGATTTTTTAAGTAATGACTTATGATAATTAGGGATGTCACAAACTAAATTCATAATAACTATCAGGTCATCATCCTGACCTGTCCCCTCATTGGTGCTAATGAAAAGCAGTGCCTAACTCCTTGTTTATTTTTAACAATTTTAAGAAAAAGTGATCAAATTATAACTAAAGATTACGAATTCTAATATTTAATCCTATCTCAGCTGAAGTGGATACAGTTTTAAGATTACCCACTTGTACATAAACACTGGCTCAAGCTTTATTATTTCTGTAGAATGTGATATCCATAATTATTCCTGGTCATTGGAAATATACATTTGCCTCATTAGAATATATTCTTCATATTTTTATCTTACAACCACGTTTCAGTGCTACATGTAATTTTACACATTTTCTAAAAATACAATTTCAAAGACCTGCTTGAAAAGCAGATGTGCACATTCAAAACTACTAAATTACTTTGAAACAAGGAGAAATATTGCACAAAATTCACTGAAGATTTGAAAGTCAACACATTCCCCCTGAAACCAAGTAGCTCCCTTATTTTTAACAGAATGTCAATTCACATAGAACCATAACAAACTCAATTTTCAAATGCTAATACTGTCACTGGATTCTAAATACTAATATCTTTAGTATTGACCTAGGGAATAGTATAAGTGAATCTGAGTACCCTTTACTACAGTAAAACTGAGGATAACTTTCAGCTGTGTCACCTGCTTCATATTGCAACTCAGCTGAAAATGGCAACCCTGCCAACTACCTGGCCCTCCACACCATGCTGGCCACGTACCTTTCAGGAAACTATTCAGAGGAAGTTAAGCAGCCTCCAGGAAAGTCCTTAATTAAGTACTTTCAGCTGGCCACCGGATGAAACTATGAAACAGACATTACAAAGCAAATCAAGGAAAGTTTTACACATAAATAAATACCATCCCTTTTTCATTCCTTTATTCTCATCCACCCTGAAGAACATGATATGGCCCACACCCTTGGGGTGGGGACAAGGACATATTCTGTCCAGCCCAGATTCTGTTAGCAGGTGAGCAACACTTGGCAGACACACACATCTAATAGCAGCAAAGATGACGTTACAGAAGACAAGTCACACATCCATCCACGCTGGTTTTGCTGGTGCATTCCTACATTCACACTTCAAAGATTCACTGTGGGAGCAGGCAGCTTTTACCACTCTAGGCTTTGCAATAATGAAGCTGCTTACCTCTGACACTATTTTTGGTAGCCCCAGTTATTTAGGCTGAAGTTCTAGCCTGCTGGGAGCAAGCTGACTGAAGTCTCACTGCACCTGGACGGAGGGCTGGCACCAAGAGATGAGAAAACATCTCTCTTGGGAATGAGGGGCAGCCCAGTCTCTCCCCGCAGTTGGGGAGGACAGCAATTCAGAGGCTTTCTGCTGGGCAGGGTACCACAGGCAGGATTTCACAGGGGTGCGTTTGCAAAAGGACCTCGCACTGGCACTTTGTTTATTGCATGAAATGTTTCTTCAAATTACATGCATAGAAAAAGGCTTTGAGATGCTCCTAGCAATTTGATTAGACAGTTGCACCGAAGAAAGATTGTTCTGTAGGACTGAATATGACTGATTGGAGGTTGAAAAATGGAAGCTGTTTCAAAAACCTGGCTTAGCTTTCTTTTGCCTAAAACTTTACACAGTTGACAAGAACACAAAGCTGTAACACACTCATTCTAAAATCCAAAAAGACATCTAAAACAGATTTTTGAGCTCTAAAACATTTATCTAACAGACTGGGTGAGATTTTCAGAAGCTCCCAGCATGTCTGAAGCTCCATCTGAAGTCTGCATTACCATGCCTGAGAGAGCTACTGATGGGATTCTGAGGACCCCATCTTCCACCAAAGAGCAGCACTACCAATGAAATGCTAAATGACATTGAAGATTTCAGTCAAAATGTTATATGAGAACTTCTACAACAACATTTTTTCCTCAAAACAAGTCTAGTTTTAGGAGCCGCATAATCTCCAAATCTGTGGGATGGGAGAGCACACCACTGCCTTCCCTCTGCATGCATAGAGGGTAGGCAAGAATCACCTTATTGCCCACAGTACTGCTCTTCCCTGTTTTCCACAGGGAAAACTGTGCTGTTTTCCACAGCGTTGCAATGCTATATGCATGGATGGGAAGGCTTTGACTGGGACAACACATTATTATCCATTCCAAGAATCCCAGAGGGGATTTATCCCATAGGCAGAACTATTTTTGCCTGTATGATTCGGTTGGAATCACTACAACTGGATTCTGAAATCTGGATTTCCATAAAGTCCCTCATGGGGACTCCCAGGCTCTGCTTCAGTATCTCACTGGAACAATTCAGCAATCTTTTTCTACTGCATTTTCTTTTTCCCTCAAAACAATACAGCTCATTTCAGGTAGACATCTATGTTCGTACTGTCTGTTTAGGTCAGAAATTTGTTCCTAAGTCTAAGAACAGACTACAAAGCTTAACCACATAACCTGATATCTCCCTACAACACGAGGAATGGGAAGCTTTTTGAGATCTTGATGTGTTAGGAAAAAAGAGGACTCTGACAACCACCACAGGAGCTCTGACCAAACAGCATTCAATTCTCACCAGCAGCTGGTGAGGAACACTGATGATTTTCAATGACATTAGAACAATTTCCACAAATAAGAAGCATACAAGTCGAAAACTTGTAAAAAGTACTGGACCTGAACGATTTATCTAAATATAGAACTCAATGTGGTAATAAAAATACTGCATATGTAGCCAATAGACAGCTTTGTATTAGCACAAGGACAGAGGAGAAGAGTGTTGAATCAAAAATATTATTTTGGACTTGTGTCTATTTGGTAACTGGTAATGACATTTCAATAAGGCACAAATACTAGCCTTTTTAAATATCACTGATAGTAAGTGGAAAAGATTCTATAACGTTACACATCTAAAAAGGTACCTACAGTTAAATTCAATGTAGATATATAAGACTGAGATTTTTGAATATATACAGGGTTCAAAACCAAAAAGACATACCGCTTAGTGACTGTAAGCACCCCACAAGCTTTATAAATAGTAAGGAAAGAAAGCAGAAACATTTTGATGGCAACTGAAATAAAAAATAATTCTAAGTTAAATTTTATCTCCTATCTATTGTAACTCAGCTGTTTATTTCTTTTTATTTCATTTTTTCACTCAATGTAACAGCGAATTATTACTGTGATGCATCAATCTTGATCCACTAGCAAGTTTTCAATTTTACTTTCCTTATAATAACTATGTGAATATTACCAGCCTCATATGGCTTCCGTATTTTTTCCACAAAGGTGAGAATAGGACAATCTATGTGATAATAGGAGTTCAGTGCCTAACTCTCATGTAAAGTCAGCAGGATTTATTCTATCAGATAGACATTTTTGAAAACCATTTTCTGGCAGCATTCCTGGACTTGCGTGTTTGATTGATTTGAAAGGAACAATAGCCAGAAGTTCTGAAACTTTCCTGCATAAGACATCAATATTCTCTTTAATAAACAAAGATAACAAGATCATCTTAGATAGAAGTATGGAGAGAAGCACTGCATTGGATGCAAAAGGCAAATTTTGGAAATTGTGAGGACGTGGATGAGAACAAGTGAGAAATTCTACAAGAACACAGACCTTTGCATCGGTTGTCTTCCCTTAGATGCATTTAGAAGCACTACATTTGGACAATCTTTAGTACCAGTAAAGAACAACGTCCTCTACTGTGTCATTAATATCACCTCCCAACAAGCATCCATCTATCAAGTTTTCCTGCTGCTCTCATCTGAACAGAACCTGAGTCAAACACTCTGACCTTCCTGAAAAGGTTACAACAAAAATTATTTAATTATTTTAATTTTTAATTATTTAGCTCCTTTTGACTGTATAAAATATTTTGCTAGATAACATTTTTACATGAATTTTAAAAGTCTATTTCCATCTTATACAGCATGTTGTTACACATTACCGTGAACCAAAGGACAGCGCACAGAGCTCAGCACATTAAACCTCTAACTCAGAAACACTGAGATTCTTCAGCAATACATATTGCAGATGCCCTCAGGAATGCTCATGCTCTAATCAGACGCAGACGTTTCCCTAAGATTTCCACTTTTACAACCTTTTACCTCCCTTGCACTGATTGTATCTGGAGCCTTATCCTCAGCAAGTACTGAGTCTCCCCTTCTCCCCAAACAAACCAAAATTTTGGAACACATCATTGAAACTTTTGCTTTAAAGCTTTATGCAGGGATGCCTTTGCAGCTCTTCAGTAAAGCATCAAACATTGCCTGTCTAATGAGATCAATCCATTCCCTTAGGTCAGCTGCCTTGCAATAAAGCAGTCAAGAAAACCCTTTCCATTTGTGCTGGCTAGAAGGAAAATTCATTCATAAATCTCAGCGTGGAGACTGATATTAAATTTTGCTACAAACTACTAGAAAGATATTAAAGCGCAATCTGATCCAACTCCTGACCTCATTAAGTTGCTCACTCAGGCCTACGCCGAGGCTATGACTAAACATTCGTGCCAAAATGAGAAAGAAAAAAACATTTCTGGCACCAGTTTAGAAGACCAGGAGAACATTCGTCTCAGGCACAGTTCATTTTAAAACCCACGTGTTACTTCTGTTAACTGCATCACAAAAATCCTTCAAAGCTGACAATGGTAATCTATTGAAACTTGACTTCACACCTTTCGTATGCTGAGCTATCCTGGAAAAAAGAATGCACGTAAGGTAAGATGGAGAGGTAGAGAAAGAAAAGTGGTGAATTTAAAAACAACAAAAAAAAAAGGGAAGTGAAAATGAGAGTTGCCCCATATAACAGGAGTAATTTTTGGACTTTAAATATGTAAATATTCTTCAGGAATGCTTCCAGAGGAAGACAAATACTTGTTCCAAATACAGTGTGCAGTATGCCCATTTATTCTCTTTCACAAAGTTTGTTAAAAAGATTTTTAGGTGTAGAAAATGGCTAAGATGAAAGTTGGGTATAAGCTGTCTTAGGTTGAATCAGCAATTTTAATTTTCTAGTGTTACATGACTTTCCCAGTGATGAGTATTTAATAGTTTAACTAAATATGATTTCCAAGTAACAGCAACTCGAACTACTTTCAGAAAGTACTACGAATCAAAAGAAAATGTTGCAGAAGAGGCACAAATTAGTTTCCAAACAGTAATAGATTGTAGAAAATAACAATAATAATAAAAAAGGAATCTATCAATTCCACTTACAATTTCCTTTCTGAAAATTTGTAGATGAAATAGTCTACGTATGGAAACTGGATAATATGCCTTTAAAGTGTCTTAGTTGTAAACAGAAGTTAATAAACTTCACATTATAATTCAGCACTTCATGTACTTTACAGAAAAGAGAAAAGCACATGCTATCTTTCTGAAATCTGGAAGACAGAGCCACAGTTTAAGTTTGCAGTAAATTCCAAGTTATAGTCACAAGTGCTTCCTCAATCTAAAAAAACCCTTCCTTTTCCCCCTCTTTGCTGAAGAAAATTCTTGTCATGGAGTATCATTATTGCTGTTTTGTACATTTGCATTCATCTTCTAAGATAGTTAAACCTCTTCTCAAAAGATTAAGGCAATTATCATTCACTAAAAGTATTAACATTTGTACATTTCAAACAAATCTAGATTGTTTGGTTCGTTTCCTGCTTAATGGGATTAATACAGTACCTTCAAAACCTGGTTACCTATTAGGTGATAACTTTCCTGCTGCTTAGAGGAAGTAAACGCTAGGAAGCACCATACACCTGCTGTATTTGTAGCACAGAGACTAACTAGTACCTGATTTAAGAGTGCATTTATATATTTAGTTCCATTTTGTGGACCTAACTACAGCCAACAAAAGAACTGGGTAAACATAGAAGCAAATGTCCCAGTGGCAGAAGATGCATACTGAATTGAAGAGAATTGTTTTTTATAATTGAAAATCTCTTATTCCTTTTTCAGATTTTGGTTATCACGTTATATGGAGTCCTGAGTAGTCTCCCTTTAAACTTCTGATGGGAGTAAAGTTCCTCTTCTTGTAGTTCTCTTACGTTTTATTTCCACTGCTACTGCTGGATAAGCTATCCTTTGAAATATTTAAACCATAATGAAAAGCAGAATTCAGCTTACATAAAGATACCACTTCCTGAAGAAGCCCTCCCTCATCTGGAGTTTCACTTCCTTCCTTCCTATCTTTCTCCCAAGGGACAAGAATGGATGGATGTTGAGCAAGATTTGCTGCGAGTGGATCTTCTGAGGTATTGCTTAGTGTTTCATTCTGCTTCGCATACTTATAGCCCACTTTGAAACCTTCTAGAGAAGCAAAATGGTCACTTGATCGTACTGGAGATGGGGATGCTATACAGCCACTAGTGGTGTCCATCTTGTCAGTAACAATGGTTTTCTCTCTGTTTTCCTCTTTCAGGTTTGAGAGTGATTCTCTATGGCCACCAGAAGAAACTTGTTTTCTCGGAGATGGAGGGAGTTGTTTCCCATGGAGGACACTGTCATCCTGACCGAGATTCCAGTCTGCTTGGTCATTAGCACTGCTGCACAGTAGGGTCAGGTTGCTCTCACTAGGTGCATTCGACTTGTTCTGAAAGAAAGAATGTGTTTATATTTAATGTCACAAGAAACACTAACACTTATAAAACAGAAATGCTGTAATGGATTTTGTGGGCTCCTAAATCATGGATTGCCTTTTGGTTTCAGTGTTACAAAGCAACAGTTCCAGAAACAACATAAGAGCAAGGTTGTGGTTTGTTGGGTTTTTTTTGTTTGTTTTTTGTTTTTTTAAGCTCTCTTTCCAGAATGCTGTTTTTCATCCAAGGGATCACCTTTTGTATAAAGATTCCGCATCCCCTGTCCTTTCAGTCTCTGCACAAGCAGTTTTGACAGTGAACAAAGACACTTTGCTGGTTTGTACCATAAATATGAGAAGGAGCTAGACTAAAACTAAAACCAGATGGTATTTCCTCTTTCCTTCAGTAATTAATTATACCAACTTTTAGCTAAACAAACAAAAATGGGCATTTTATTAATGTGACCCCTGCGTGACATTCATAATATCAAATTTTACAAGCTTTTTAAACATTTGTCAGAATTTGTTGTTTCAGTGACAAATCTCTGACTATCAGATTCCTTTCAGCAAAAATAAATGTTGGACAGCTGATATAAGCCAGAATTCAAATACACCAGTATTTTTTCAGCTAACAACATGGCAGTGAGTTGGGAAGGGTTTATAAAGTTGTAGGCAAGAGCTCTGACCCAAAAAGTGATTTGCTTGTGGATTCCAGGACTTCTGATGGAAATGGCTTTGTATCAATATGACTAATTTAATGATGCAAGGTGAAAATGGAAATTCCTTCTAAATCGCATAACATAGATTAAAACTAGCTCTGGGAATTCAAGATTGGACAACTAAATATAATACTAAATTATCTGATTAAGTAAATTATTACATTATTAACAGTTTTGCATGCGGTTACTGTTAGAAGGGAAAAAAGTCCGTTTTCCAGATGACTTGGTAAACTGAACCAATTCAGTAACCAATTTCTTGACTCATGAAAATCCATCACAAAGCTACCAGCATGGGTGTGCTGTTTTGCAGCAGCAGAATGACATGCTAGCAATTGTAAGGACTATTCAGTAGTGACTGGTCTGCATGTTGTTGATTTCAGCAGTGCAGGATTCCAGTATAAAGGACTGTGGTTATTGTTTAAGTGAAACCAGGAAACTAACCGTAGTCTTGTAATCAATGTCATCCATCGACCTAAAGAAGTCCAGGCTCTTTGCTCCTGAAAGCTTTCCTTGATCTGAACTGTGTGTGCTCAGCGTGTCTAAAATCTCCCCAAGCAAGTCCATTTCTCCTTGTTGCTGTGAAGTTATTCCAGTGTCCCCGGAATCATCACTATCATAAAAGCAAGCAGAAGCTTCTTCACTGTCTTCTGATGATAACCTAAAGACAAAATCTTTTGCATCAGTTGGGAGCACAAAAACTACATTATTACAGACACTCCTGAAAGTAAGTAGCAGTATACATTCAAACACTTAAAATGAATACAAGCCCCACTTTTCTTCAAGGTCAACAACCCTACCTAAACATAGATGTACAGATCTACACAGAGGCAGTGGCCATTTGGTGATTCTTCACTTTGCTCTTCCTTAACCACTCAACTATTAAGTTATCCTTAACACGATATCCCAAACCTTCCCAGGAATTTGATTGTTATTCCAAATTTGGTTCCACTTTTGCCTTGTCTATACTTTATATTTAGGTAAGCATTGCTACACCTCTCTCCAGCTGATCTAGCCACATCTTTTGTTCTAGTGGCAAGGCTCTCATACTGCAACTCTTCTTCTGTCACCTGAGCAGATTTACCCAAGTAATGCTTACCTGCAATTGCAAACAGTGTTTTTGTCTCTTATTTTCTCTTTCACTCACTGCAACAACCTTACTTCTGACCTCCACGCTACTGCAGTCTTTCCCTAGTGTTGTCTATTTGGAATACTTCTAAAAAAGCTCCTTCCATGGCCAAAAACTCAAGGACCAGGTTAGCTGAGGTCACCATGTTGACAAACAAAATTTCACTCTTCTTTGTATCCTGACCTGTAAAGATTCAGGATTATACCAAACTCTCCTAATCACCATACATACACACATATCCCAACAGGCCTCTTACTTGCTTGTTCTCTCTATTTCATCATCATCATCTTCATCCAAGGTAAAATCCTGGTTATTGAGGTGCTGGTTGAAACGTGTCTGGAGGATAGAAAACTAATATTACACACTTGTTGTCTTTTTTAAACAAAGGAAACAAAACTCAAGTGCACGGCAGCATTATTTGGAATCTAACTGCTACCACACTCGTTAAAGACTTCCAAAGCACCAATAAGGAAAGGCACATATTGACCCAGTCTTCTAGAAGTTGTTATAAGAAAACTCAAAATTCACAGATGTAATCAGTTAAAGAGCTAGAAAACCATTTTTCCTCATGGTCTGTGGAGTGCATTATTATTTATGCAGAGCCTTGATTAGCAGAAGGCTGCCTATACAATGTAAAGCATCACTCAAGCTACTACCTATCCTTTCTCATAAAGACAAAGCACCGTAATTTACTGTTTTCTGACAGAAATATCTGCAAAGTTCTGAAGTTAATGTGGTCTACTGAGCATGAAGAAGAATGGATTTCTGAAAGTGGCAAGAAGCCTGGAGTCTCTTTACACAATTGAATTTATATTTGAGTGTTAAGAAGGATAGAGTAAACTACGTCAGCTTGAAAGCTGACAACAAGGATGTACAACAAGGATGCCTTTGTGCAAGATACTTTATTTTAAATTACACTTACTTAAGTTTAGTGTACACTCAGAGCATCCTATTAGAAGCCTGTACAGAGCAGTTAGCTGTAAATTCACACATTATCATACTGAGTAACCTGTTTAATCACATTTTTATTTGGCAAACATGACCAGGCTGAAGATTCTTACTACACTCGGAAAAAAAATCTCTATCTTGACCAGAATGCTTAAGTTACAAATTCGTGAAACACAAGTGATAGTCAGAAGGTCTGTGCATCTCTTACAATCGTTTCATATCAAAACCCCACAAAAAATTAACAGTGCGGACAATCCGTCTACAGAAGGGATTCCAAGCTTTGTAAGACTGGCTATAATTTAAAGACACATGGACAGAATTTGTGCAAAGGGAAAACAATGTTAGCTAACTTTAAAGAAAATCATACACAAGTATAAAGAAGTGCTACTACCCACATCTCATCATACAGTTCACCAAATGCCTGCAAGCCCCTGGTGAGGAGGAAATATGGCCTTAATTTCAGGCAAGGAGCTCAGAGATCTTGTATTGTGAGGATTTCAGTATGTCACCTATTACAGATGTTCTCAGGGTTCTACATGTACCAGGATACACACTATACTTTTTTTTCCTCCGTTATTAACAGGAATGACTCAGTGTATATTCCTTATAGTCTGACACATATTTTCTCTTGTCCAACAAGAGACTAAGCACTTCCTATACTTCTTTGTCCACAAAGAAAAAATGTGGCTCTTAATGTGATAAACCAAGTAACAGCTAATAAAAAAAAAAAAATAATGTAGTATTAAAAACAAGGAAAGAAACCAGACTACGCTTCATGCTGAATGAAAGATATAAGATGGACCACAGAGGAACAAACATGATATTAACATTGCTACTGTACAAGGACTGTTCTGAAACTAAGACCTCCTACTTTATTATGGTGGCTCACGACATTAGGGATGGATGTTTGTAATGTGGCAGTAGAGGCTGAACCTTCCTACCAATATTCCACCACATTTTGTTGCCACGTGACAGATGGCAGCAGAGGGACTGTCTGACAAAATGGATTCCGACATAGAAGCGCGTATGAAGCAAAGCAGTGTCATTTAATTCCTCCAGGCAGGAAAAAAGGCACCCGCTGACATTCATCAGTGCTTTCTGAATGTTGATAGAGACCAAACAGTGGATGTAAGCACTGTTAGAGTACTGTGACAGTGGATCATCTTCTCTGGTGCAGATGGTTATGTGTGCGGTGTGCAGACTCTTTTTAACTGCTGGTGAAAACGCACAGCCACTGGTGGTGACTATGTTGAAAAATCATTTTGTAGCTGAGAATTTGCTCTATGAGATAGTGCTATTGTGTTCTTTGTATCCATTGTAGTTTCCATGGAAATAAATAGGAGGCATTACTCTCAGAGTGACCTACATATTTTACTGATAAACACCTTATAGAACACTCTCTGGTTTGACTTAGCTTAGCAGAACAAACAAATAGTGCTCAAACACAATATTAAGATGTTTGGACCATTTTCTGAAGCACTATTTATTAAATATAAAACTGGGAAGGTTTAGGAAATGTTACAGATAAACCAGGTAAAACAGCTTTGAATGAGTAAGCCATCATAAGATATAACTTATCTGACAGAATAGTACTTTATTATTCGTTAGTACGACAAAAATAGGAATAATTTAAAAACTTTGAGCAGAAATGGTTTTACTATAATTATTTTAATGCAAAGAATCAAAATATGTAATAAAACATTTAGAAATAGAAATTAGAAATAGAAAAAAGACAGTTAATGAATGCAGACAAGATCTATTAAATACAGCACAGATTGTCAAGAAAGCAAATTGCTAAAAGATGGCCCACTGGTCCTTCGGTAGCTACACACCAGGGTAGTTACCTGCAGTTGTACTGCACCATGCTAAGTAGAAGTATTTTATCTATTCCTTTCATTAGCAGTAGTCAATTAAATTTCCTTTGTAAATTCAAGTTATTTCCAGGCTCTGAGAGTTCTTTGAATTATTTCCATCATTACTGAAATCAATCACACTACTGCAAATAACTACAAGGAAGGTTAACTACTTTGCCTTAATTGATACTGTTAATTGGCTACCTCACTGATTTAAATTTTAGAGTTTGTCTTCACTGAGGCAATTAAAATAGTTTATTTCTGTAAGACTGGAAATTCACTACCTGGTCTGGAAAATTCTGACTGACGTGACATTCACTTACATTAAAGCTCTAACCCTGGAACTGACTTTTGGAGGGCAAAACCCTCTTTCACTTGAAATTTGCATCAGAATTAGATGCTGCCATCTTTTACCTCTATTAACATAAAAAGGAGATTTTTCAGGAAAGAGTCTTTAAAAATGTTGAGAATTTTCTGAAAACCAAACCCTTGTTTATTCTCAGATGGGTTAACTCTTATCAATTGAATAAATTCCTACAAGATAACTCCATGATATGCCAACATAGGAAGTAATTTTTCAGAGAGCTTTTTAAAAGTCTGCAAGTTTAACAATAAAAAAAGTTGTCTCTTTGAAAAACAGGAATGAAATTACTGAAAACCAGCAAACAGCACAGACATAGCAGTTACACATATTTGGCTTCTTGAGGCATCTTAGGGTAGCATTACAGAAGCAAATTAGTGAAAGCAAAATATCGTATATGAAGAGTATAACATAGCAAACATCAACAAGCCTTTAAAAAAAAAAACAAAATTTCTAGGTCCTGTTGGTCAGACTCTGAAAGGATTTCTCCTATCAAATTAGATGTTTAGGCTTCATACAAGAAAAAAATTCAAGATTAATCCAAATTAAATCAGATCCCTATACGGAAAGAAAATGTAAAAGGAGAAAGAAAGGCAAATATCTGTCTGTAAATAACAACATTCTCCAGAGTTTACAGCTCTGCAAGCTGGCCACTGAGACAACAAGCAACACATGTTTTTGAATAGGTGACTTTCCTCTAGGAGCTGCAATAAAAACTACTGCAAGGGAGGGGTATGTCCAGACTCTTTTGCAAAGAAAGAAAAAGAAAAAAAGAAACTCTTAATAAATTGCAAAAGGAGAACCATAAATCTTTTTCAGTGCTCCACTAGGTAAAGTGACATAGTACGTGCACCTGCAAAAGCTGTCAAAGTCATTTAAGAAGTCCTTCCATTACTGACGTACCCTGCTGTTTGCAGTTATTTAAGCTTTTAATTTGTCTTTTCTGCATTTTGAAGTGTGTAACCTTTTTTATACCATTTTATGAAAAAAGGACAGACTTCTGTTTCCTTCCTGATCAGCATTCTAATAACAACCAGACCATTTAAATTTATTACCTCAAGAAATGATATTGTAACACTCCTTTCTTGCTGCACCAGAACTTTATAAAGTCTTAATAGACTGCTGTCATGTTTTTTCTACCAACTGAAGAAACAAATTTCTTAAGAACTACTCAACTGTTTTTCTTATTTGAACTAGTTCTGCTAACATAATAAATATATTATTTAATATATCTACCTTATATCTAAATATTACCTAAGATTCAGCCTTGGCATTTTATATTTTTCCATCTTCAAGCACCTTGCACTACAGAAACCCATCTCTCACCTTTCTCAGAATATAGCAGAGTTCAACACATGCTGTTTATCACACAACAAGCTCACACTCACCACAAACCACTGTTGAACCATCTCCCAAGCCTGCATGCAAAATACAGCAAAGGATCAACCACAGTCAGCGCGAGATTATGTTCAGACAACACAGCTCCATGCAGAGCAATGGTTTTTTGCTAGTGATGTTTGGAAACTGCATTCATTCATTCTGGTGGCAGCATACGACTGCAGCTGATCGCTCCTGACTATGGACAGTGGAATGTTGTTGCCATACATTCCATTTTTCACTGGCTGCAAGCAATTGTCTTTAATCCCAAGTATATTCTTTCAATAATAAAGGTGATGCATTTGGCTAAAGATTCAAACCATTGGGTTTCTGCCTGACTTCTGACTTCAAAATCCCTTTCCACAAGTGGTTTGTTACCTATACAACTGCAACAAATGCTGATCACTGAAACCAGAAAAAGGTGATGACAGGATAAATGTGGGTAAAATCAAACAAGTGAGAAGGGGTCCTTATACTGTTCTATTCTGCTTGATGGTAGCCTCACAAAATGTACAACTTTGGCATAAAAAAGCAGACAAAATACAGGAATGTTAAAGGATTTAAATTTAAGATGGTTACATTTTTGATTGGGCACGAAAGTCAATCTTTAAAATACCAGTTTTTTATTTAATACCAGACCTTTCAGAAGCACAGCTTTCTGGAACGAGTGCTTATTGATCAGCAGCGAGGCAGGAAGTTTAACCAGGCTGCTGCCATTAATTGTCCTCGACGTAAGAAACAAATAATCTTTTGAGTAATGGCAGCACATATATAACTTCACATTTACTGCCTGCTCAATATATCAGCACGTGTAGAATTTCAAGTAAAGAAAAATATCTACTACACTTCAAATACATGAAGTACTGTTTGCTTTTTCTTAATAATTTTAAGATAATTCATTCAGTATGAGAAAGTAAAATAAACAGAAATCCACTATTACTTCTGCTTCAGTTTTTTATTTCACCTATCCTCTATGACACAGTAACAGAAGCAATTACAGTTTCACCTCCAGTAGGGAAGCAAAAGACCAGAGTGCCCAACTTTCCACTTAACCACAACCCACTCCTTTCCAGTTAAAGACTGAGAACTGAAGCAATGGGTAATGAAATCAAAGGAAGCATACTTAACCTTGCACTCCACAAGAGCCAGGACTGATAGGGAAAAGGGGAAGAACAGAGATAAAACATAAGTACAGTTACTAAACTTTCTCTTCCTAGTTGCCTTTCCTTTTTCAAGGGTATGATACAAATAACCACCGACAAGCTGAAAGTAGTGCTTGGAATACCAATTAGCTACACCGCCACCAGACCAAGATGGATGTGAAATAAAATTCCAGGTGAATTTCTAGAAGTGGTCTCTTCAAAAATTCCTTGCATGCTTTTACCCATATAAAGTAAGATAACATAGTGATGCCGTGCTGTTTGATATATAGAAGTTGCCTTGAATATAAGCTAAATGGATACCATCTAAGATGCCAAATTTCCTTTTATTAGTAAAGGTAGTAGCATTACATGGGACTTAATGGTAGTTCTACAGACTTCTTAATGCAACACAAAAACAGCTTCATCTTTCCCAGGATAAAGACCTTCTCCACTTCAACATATGCATAGATGCATAGATAATGCATTTGAAAGATCATGAAGTGGCTGGAAAACACTGTAAAAAACTGTAATGCCATGAGACAACAGTGTCCTTGATTCTGAGATCCTGATAATTGAAATGGCACAGAAAAAGAAATCAACAAAGTAGGTCCCCAATGAGAAAAAGAAATCCTTTCTGTGGCAATAAAGAGTCTGCCACAGCAGGAAAGTCCCCAAAGTATGTTTAAAGACAAAGGCAACATGAACAGGAATATCAGTGCTGAGGCAGGATTTGTCACAGCAGTGACATCTCTTGAGAGAGATGGTCATGGAAAGCATGTTCTTATTATTTCTGTTCCAAATTTGGACCTTGACAAATTAACAAATTCTAAGCTTTCTACATTCATACTCCTGAACAGACGTTATTTGAGGATTTTACTCAAATAAGATACTGCTTTGCATTTTTACAGATTAAATACATTTCTGCTCACTTTTCTCAGACACAGTTGTTTATCTTCCAAACAACAAGTCTCCTTTTCTTTGATGAATCGGAGTGGTTTCTTTTGGGAAGCCCATGACATGTGCCACCCCTGTGCACCGACTGAGGCCCCAAAGCTGCCCACAGCTGGTACTGCCCTGCACAGCCAGCTCAGTCTCATCCCTCTCCATGTCACAGAGGCCATTCTTAGCGAAACTGGCCACTTGCAGCTGACATGCTGTGACATCTGGGCACACAGAGCACAGCAAAGCAAGGCAGCCTGCCTGAACTTGTGTTGGCAGCAAGGAAAAGCATTAGCCTTTTAAAATTGGACATAGAATCATAGAATCACAAGGTTGGAAACAACCTACAAGATCATCATCTGAGATTGCCAGTGCTATTTGCAACAACAGCAGCTATTTTATCAACAATAATTCTTTCTGGTTTGGTGGGGATTCTTTTGTGAGCAGTTTTATGAATGAGATTTTCTGGCAGAATTTTTAGTTACAGAAACTAACCAAAAAATTCCACTTATTTTGTTTCTTGATAGTAACAATATTCAATTGTTTGACCGAAGGGAAGCAGCAGGATGGAGCACTGAGACCAGTAAAAAGATGAGGGGAGCACACAACAGAATGGGAAAATTAATCCATATCTAGAAAGGCATGTGAAAGGCAGGAAAGAAAGGGTGTTTCTGAGGAGGCATAAAAGCCCATAGACCAGAATGTAACACAGAGTGTAGCTTCAGTGATTCAGAAGAGTTGCAAACACAGTTCACCTGGTTGGAATATGTTATCTATTTGATATCATTCTTATACAGGTAAAACCAAGATTACTTGTTAAGCCAATCTTTTAGTTAAAACATATGACATATTCTTGCATCAGCAGAACTATCACATGGCAAAATCCCTTCTGGAATTAATCACGGCAGATCACACACAACTTTTCTCAGAGGAAAAATTATCAAAAGCACAAACATGTTAAGACAATAATATAAGTGACTGAAGGTAAAATGCATTAAGCAGGTGTGATCCTCAACACAAAAGTCATGTTTTTTTAGACATAAAATTTAATGGGAAGCCCAAATATTAAAAAAAAAAAAAAAAAATTACATAAAACCTGAGCAGCACTGAACTCTGTCCATCAAACCTCCAGACAACTGAAGAGCCAATAGATACCAGTCACATTTAAGTACACAGTCACAAAGAAAAGTGATTGTGCCCTAATACAATAAGATTGACTCCAAATACATTTCTGCCCAAGGCTCCCAGCCAGAACTAGGCACTTAGAGGAGTCGACCCACCCACCTGGCACCAGTAAGGCTATTCTGCTTGACACAAAGGATCTTTACAAGGCACCTAGGAACATGGATGGTACTCTGAGTCAGGTACCTGAACTAATTCCAGCTGCCCTCATGCCTAAATTACACAACAAGCAGCAGGAAAGTGGAATTACTGGGATGTAATCTCAATCCTACATGGGCTGAATTGCCCTTTGGCCATGCCTCTCTTACTCCACTTACTGTGGAAATAGCACAAGATACCATTGCAAGTAACTTTGACATTTTAGTGAAGTGTCTAAAATTATCTGGGTTTAATCCTGACTCTCACATTCAGGGACACTGAGATCCCTGCAGGAAAGGCTTTTTCTGTTTCTTCTACTTCTCCCTCCTTCAGCCCCCAGGGCAAATTTTACTTTCAATTGAACTTCTTTATTCATTTTTTTTCCCCCACTCAGTTACAGGATTAGAGAGAGAAAGAAAAGGTTAGGGAACAGTCAGTGACAGAGCTGAAGCTTTAGATACAAGGTTGTGCTCTCTGAACTTTCAGGCCAGGAAGCAAAAGCAGTCTGGAAGGGACATAGGTGGACTGACCCCTGGGCCCCCTGCTTTGGACAGGGTAGGTCAGAACGCTGCCTGTGATTGCTCCTCAGGAGCACAGAAGAAACAGTAATTTAAGCAGAAGATAGCACTGACATGTTAAGATGTCCATAAGCTCTCCTGTTTGTGAAAGAGCGTTTTTCTTTTAGATTCTTCTGTTTGTTTGTAGAAGAAAGGCCCTTCGAAAAGCTGCTCTTGTGTTTGCTGACAAAGTAAATTCTAGTAGTCAGATCTAATAGCCAGGAAAAACATCTGCAAACTTTTTACTGCCTAAATTTCTCTCTTAGATAGATCAAAGTTAGATGCACTGGTGATATTGCCCTGAAAAATTAAGTGTTCCATTAAATGTCCCACCAGGCAACAAAAAAATTCCAGAGCAATTTCCTGATCATTAAACTATCTTTCCTTTTTTTTTTTTTTTTTTTAAAGAATTTTCTTTTTTAAAAAGAATCATGGTAATTAGTGGAGAGATTTCTTGAAAGTTCATTGAAAAAATCCAAAGAAGGACAGGCAAGGATTACTTCATTTCATGGGATAGCAATGGACAGAATCCTGCCAGAGAGGTGCAACAGCCCTTTGCTGAAACCCATGGAGAGAGTGGGCACAGAAGAGAACAGGACTCTCACTAATAAAAACACCAAAACACACTTTACAAAGGTATATACATATATATATATATATATATATTTTTTTTTTTTTTTTTTCTTTTTTCATTTAAATGTGTTCCCTGACTAAATGAAAATCAGCCACCATCACAGCAGAGGCAGTGAATGCTATCAGCTGGTGAGGGGAAGCTCTGAGCAACGTGGGGACACCAGCTCTGCTTGTGCTGTTCATTCCTGACAATAAAAGGATGCAAGACACATGGAAACACCTGAATCTTTAGGTTACATTAAACCCTGCTAATATTTTAGTTAATAATAATAATAATAATGCAAGGAAATGGTGCTTGATTTCCAAATGATCTGCTGCCACAAAAAGCAAGGCTTTTATAGGCAAAGGATACACCCTTGAAGCCACGAGAGGGCACTCTCGTAATCTGCAATTTGAATTTTTGCTGCCTAGGTTTTCATTTTTAATTAAAAGGAAATCTGTTTCACAGAATGAAGAGATCTTATTTGACACACCAAGACAAAAGATTTTTGTCCAAGTTAAGAAAGCTCATGATATTTACAGCATTTTTAATTGTGCCAATTTAGCTGAAGAAATGGAATTTACTAACCAAGCAAAGCTTATTCCAAAACCCTATTTCTCAGAAACAAAATGTAATTTCCTTTAAAAAATGCGAGTTACTGGTTATGAAATCTGTCTATTCGTAAATATTTTTAGTCAATAAGGGGTAAAGATACCTCCAGATATAAAACTAGTATTTTCCATGAACATAAGGCATGGATGTGATCTCAAGCACATTAAATGAGTACAAATAAAGACAAAGTTCTGTAATGAGAGCTACTATAGTTCTGAAATTATTATCGAGTTATCTGTGAGGCTTTTTTCCCCTCTTTTTTTCTTTTTCTTTCAAGTTCATTCTCAGCGTTCAGTCTCCTAATATAGAATACCTACATTCAGCACTGTATTATCACAAGCATTCTCACTCTTCTTTTATGCTCTTGGAAAAAAACAACTCCTCAGAACTGCCCACTCTCACCCTCTTTTTTCAGGTTAGGTGGGTAATCACTTACCGTAGGCCCTCGGTAGCTAACGATGATGTCATTTATTTTCCTGGTCATTGTAGGGGGATTGATAAATGTGGCACTCCTGAAGGTGAGGTTATTCTGAACACATCTTCCTCCCTGACTCTCAATGTCTCCGTTGAACTGAAGCCAAGTACCTACTCCAATCTCAATTACGTACTTTCTAGCTAATACACTACAACAAAGCTGTAAAAGCTACATTTGTCATATGCTAAAGAAAAAAAAGTTAATTCTGCTCTGGAATACTAAAAAGCAAGTTCAGACTTGCATGGCTTTTATTACCTCACGCAAAAGTGTTTTTTTTTTTAAGCTTTTTTAGACACTGCATTTAAATCTTGCAAAGTCATGGGAAGTCATTCTCTCGGCTTCTCAATATACGAGCATTCAAAGTAGCGCTGACACTCATGGATTCCTGGTAAATCCACACTTCGAACCCAAATGCCCACGTTTCCATTACGTCTGCAAGCCGGTGCGTGCCTAACAGCCCAGGTATTACATACCTTTCCTTAGAGACAAGGGGGCATTGCTAACTTACTCATTATACCATGAACCCCTTCTTCTTACTCGGTTTTCTGCAAACCTGCAAGGATATTTTATTAGCCACTAAATACGTTAGTACTATTTACATCCTCAAATGCTCTGTTTTTAATAAGCTACCCTATCACCTGATAAAACAGTAAAATTACAAAGATCTTATTCATGAAATCAAATAGATCTTCTGGGCTCATACTAGCCATGTTGTCTTTTCAATTATTTACTTATTTTTTAGCAATTTCGTGGCACTCTGACTGCATACAGGCCCTTGTCTACTCAGAAATCAGCTTTACTTGCACATATGTAATGCAACAGAATTAAAGTAGATTATGCAAAAACTGAATTCTCAGCACCATAATACCCCCTCATCAATAGTTAAAGGAACACAACAATATCATTGGCAAGACACTGCAAGCAGAGTTGAAGAGATCTCATGCTTGCATTAATTTTTATTTTAAAAATTTATAGCCAGTAATTTCTTAGATATCCTTTTATATCTAATTAAAGTAGGAGATAAAACAGAGACTTATTCAATCAAGGCATGAAACGGTTAACAGTGGTGCACATGCCAAGGTTTTAATAAGGCTTAACAATAAAAAGCTTCAACCCTCCACTTTCCCTAGATTTTGTTGTGGTTTTCCCTTGCTTAGGGCAATCCATCTGTTAATGTTGATTTGCAATACAGTTAATCTCATACACGTAGAAAAGTGTAGAACAGCTAACCTAAGCAAGAGTAAGCTCAAATGAATATTACAGAGATAGAACAATTCATCCTAGGCAAAGATTAATTGTGTGTATGTGCGCACGCGTGCACGAAGGCACACACAAGCATGCTCCTGTTATTTCATTTTTTTAGGAAAGACTTTCAAAATGCCAATTAGAGGAGGGAAGCTGATCACGAGCAATTGCAATAACACATTTAATTATTTATCCTCCGATTAGATTTTGACAGCTTTTTTACATGCTAGAATTTGCTTTTGATTTGTTATTATTTTTCTGATAGTCTATTGCTGATCTGGCAAAAAAAAAAAAAAAAAAAGAAAAAATAAGAGCACCGTGAGAGCAGTGCTATAGCTTAGTAAATATTCATTGTTAAAAACAGCTCTGCACTGTGACCAGTGCTGGTATTCTCCCCGGGCCAAACTGGCCTTGTTTTCAATAAAACCAGAGAAGTATCCTTTCCCTGGAGCCCTGTTAGGCTGAGGCTGCAGTTGGAACTGTCATCTTCACACAAAAGCAAAGGGGCTGGGTTTTACAAACGCAAAGCTTAATTGGGAGATCTTCGTGGATGTACTCTTGACATTTATTAAAGCCTCATCAACAAAACAGGAAATAACCATACTAATTAGCAGACCCACATACAAACTACTATTTATTGGGGTAAAAGCATATTCAGAACAACAGTCCCCAAAACCCTGTTGTGAACAAATATTTAAAATGGTCTGTCACAATGAAGGAAACTTCTGCGTCATACACAACGATCCAAATGAACTATATTGTACAGTATCTCAGGTAAGTATTAGATGACTTTCATATGCATTCTTTCCAAGCAGCAGAGAAGGAATGGCTCACAGCATGCATCTGACAGGTCAAGATCTAACAACAAATTCTTTATACTTAAGTTATTAAATGTTGTAAGATGGAAGAGAGAGCAAGAAAGTGCAGGGGTGCCTCTTCTTTGGAAGCAAGAAGATTATCAAAAAGCACTCTCTCTTCTGCTTGTTATTTGTTTAGGTTTAGGGTGGATATTCAAACAGATTCATGCTGCAACTTAATCAATACCTCGTCCCTATATTAATCATCTATCAACATGCATGAACTGCCACATTAGCAGTACCATTACATTGCTGCTGACACTCATGGGTACCATTTTTAGAAATCTAGGTGGAAAGATTCATCTCCAGCATAGAGAGAGTGCTATAGATATAATATTAAGCAATAATAGGAGCAATGAGACTCATTTGTTGTATGCCATAGGTTCAGTACCAGCTCTGAAACACTGGCTCTCTTGTGCACTTGTCAATGCACATATTTATATTTATTTGGATGTAAAGATTAAAATCAACACCTAATCATAAAAACACTGCATTTATTTTTACTTAAAGACTTACCACAGAACAAAAATTAAACTGAGCAGCAAGTAGTGCTGTTTGTTTTTTTTTTTTTAAAAAAAAAGTACTTGCCTTTACTTGCCTTTGGAGAGGAAGAAAAGGGGAACAGCGTAAAGAGGAGGGAAAGGCAATAGCGCAAGATCTGAGTTCTTGTGAACGAGCACTGCTCGCTCTTCCCCTAATCCCGGGCTCAGGTGGTGTTGTGGACAAGAGCTTCTGGTTGTAGCAGGGCAAGAATGCGAGGCTGTTAGTTACCACGCTTTACAGTAAACAAACCCTTTCTGCATCTATGTATGCATGCATGTATTTACATACGTCTCTAACTATGTATGCATAGAAATGTATGGAATGATACACCTTCTGTCTTCCTCTCAAAACCAGAAAATGTCTGATACGAATAACAACAATAACACTGAGGGATTTAGCAGTGTGCAGCTGTACGAACGATCGCACACACACACACAGGTTTAACTGTTCTGTCAGAACAGGCCCTCAAAAGAAATGCTAAATTGCACGGAGATAAAGTAATCTCTTGCCTCCTGCACTTAGCAATAGGCAGGACTACCACACTAGCAAATTACTGCACATTTTTGTAATAAAAACAGCCTATAAAAATTTTTTTGTGACATATTTACAGATACATACAATTGTAGATTCACCTACACTAATCTGTATTTTTATATATATATATATATATATATATATATAATCTGTATATTGCTTTATGCTGTACAAAAAGCTTTTTACTACCTCACATTATCAAATTATTTTGGTGCAGGGGAAAGAAGTTGCTGTATTTTAAAAGGAGTTATCTACTAGCAGCAAATATTTTAAGAACCCATTCTTGTTTTTAATACTACAGTACTAGAGCCATACGTATAGCACAGAATATCTTCTGTTCGGATACTGAGTGAAGAGAATGTGCTGCAGGCAAGTTTCTGAAAGAAGGGAGGCACCCCAGCTGCCTGTACATAAAAATACAGCGAGGGCACACAGTTTGACACTTTATCACTAGCTTGAAAGGGATCATGAAAGCATGCACAAACTAAAAACTGCCTAAATAATTCAATGCAGAAGATCATTGTATTATTTATAACCCCACTAAAAATCATGACTTAATGCTAACATACAATTTCAGCATTATTTAGCAATTATCTGCATCAATTCTATGTTGAACTTCACTGACTTTGTATTCATTACGAATAAAACAAAGCTAATTTGAAACTCAATTGATTACAAGGGCAATTCAGTTTTTATCATTGCACTCAAGAGCAAAAAGAAAATACTATTACAATCAGCTGGATTGAGTTTCAATACTTGGTATCTGAGGAAGATATATGTGTTAAAAACCCACATGTAAAAATTCATTGTGTCATTAAAAGCATGCGATAACATTGTAATACAAAATCTATATCCAAACATTAAAATACATACATATGCACATTCCTTGCAAGTAAAAAAGTATTATGAAAACTCTTTTCTTGATAAGTCTGGAATAAAATTGTCAAAATGAACACAGAGCCATTAAAACCCTTGCCAAAGTTGGGACGTTACACCTGTTACTGCAATTTTGGACTAGAGCAGACTGGAGAACAAAAGGATGAGATTGACATCGTATTAACTACTTGGCTCATTAACAAAATAACAAATTATAACTTTCTGAACAGGGCTAAAAGTCATGCAACTGCCAGATCAATTTATTACAAATACAATATTGATGTATTCCATTACCAGAAACTAAAATAGATGGCTTAACACAGGTCTGTGAATAGAGCAGAGCATATTTGCTACAAGAAACCTTTATCAGAAACAGATTTAAGACAAATTAAATCTCAGATCTATACTGATAAATCTCCTGGGTTTTCCCCTCTCAGCAGAGATGAAGTACGAATAGCATTTTTTCTGCTTCTGAGCAGTATGCTATGACAGAAGTATTGCTTTAAACACTGTGATTTAATCATGCTATTCAAACACAGACAGTGAAATAATCTTATACTCACTGATGCATTACTCTAACTGGAAAAAATTTCCTCGCATGCATGTGAAGTAGGACAGACGTTTCAGGGCTCTTACCTGTGCAAGTCTTCGCTTTTCTGAGTTCTCTCTTTTCTCACTATGCACTGTGTAGACCGGAGCACTCTGCACTGCAACAGCACCACAAGTTCGATAATCTTCCTCACTCTCCTATGCAACAAAACAGATTCAAATTCCTTCATTTATAATCATTATCTGCACATAATATGGTCCTCCATATTATGCATGCAGAGAGCATTCAAAATTATCTTGCCACAATCTATTACTGTCATGAAAATACCATCTGTAGTAAGAAAATCAAATTTAGCTATTCGTGAAGCCAAATTATCAACATCGTCATTTAAAAGATGGATTGTTCAAGTCTCTAGGAAATATTTTTGAAAGTTTTCTTAAAATAGAATAAAATATATTTTTAAAATATTTCCTTCTCTCTACAGAAAAATCTCAAGCGGAAACAAAATCTTCAGTAGGAAAAGCAGCTGCAAAATGCCCAAAACGTCTTTTCTGATATTTCTGCAACATTACTTTTGTAAAATGAAACTGTTCATTCATTTTTAAACATTGCAATTGTTCACATATCCTATGAAAGCCAGAGAACTACACCTTCTGAAATACACTGCACTGCAAGGCTCTTCCATCGCAAATTCTCAGCTTGAAGCAAAGGCTACAATTGTGATATCAAAGCAATCAACTTTATGAAAACATACATCCTGTTAATGCATCTTTGAAAACCTCTGTTGTTCTATGATAAAATATGCAAACAATAAAGAGATTATTCAGTGGATGCATAGAATGACAGATAGTTGCCAGAGGGCTCGTTATGAAAAATGTATTGTTGAACAAAGGGCTAAGCATATTTCAAAAGTCATTAAAAACACAAATCTCATGTGATTTGTTAAGTATGTGCTTCAAGCATACAGGAAGCAAGGTAAGAGTGTAGAAGTGTATTACGTACCTTATGTTTCAACTTACTCCTCACTTCTTTTATTCCTTGCCTTGCGTGATTTTTTGCCTAGAAAATTAAAAGGCCGCATGTAACTCTGTAGCCATGCAACACACTTTATGATGCCGCACTTATTGCACCTATTTCCTTTTTTTACACGTGATGCTATAAAGGACAATTACCTGTTTCACAAATGCTGTGCGTGCCTTGTCAGGATATCTGATATATTCATGCTTTGTCAGTATATATAGGGCTCTTTCAGTACATGCATGCCAATGCAGTGAAAACACACATGCTCAAAAATTCTCCGGTATTACGAAAGACAGGCTGAAAATGGCCTTTACTCACGCCTTTATTTGAAACGGTCCTTTAAATTTCAAAGGCTTTTTTAGCAGTAAGGCACATTGGAAAAATGTTAAGATTTTTCAAGATGACTGCTACAGTGTTCCAGTCTGGCAACTTGCAGGGCAACATCAATCTTAAGAGAAATGAAGTGATTTCATATGCAGATGGAGATTTTGCCCAGTGTTGCTGAACAGAATAGTGCTGCTATTTAGGGCAGAATTGTGTATGTATTAAAATAGGCAGCTAAGGATCACTGTTGCATAGAAAACAGAATCAAGACTGTTCTTCAATAGAGAAATGAATTATCAATACAGAATACCATGTTCTTATGGGGAAAAAAAAAAAAAAAAATGAGAAAGAGGGAGGGAGAAAGACAGAGGGGGAAAAAAAAGGAGAGAAAGATAGGTGAGGGGAACAAAACAACAAAGAAAACTAAGCCTAATAGAAAGTGTGTTCTTCTTACGTGGATATAGCTCGTATAGGAAAAAGCCAGAAAAGTTTTCAAGGTTGTCTTGAAAATAGAACACTATAAAATATAGTTAGTGGCCAAAATATGCAGAAATCAACTATTTTTCTATTTTTTCAGTACATGGAAATTTGGATGAAAAAAAATCATCTTCTTGATTCAAGAGGTCGGAGAGTTGTTTTCATCTTTAAATCATACATCTACAAGCTCAGTAAGAGCACAGTGGGATGCCATGTAGCAGATGCTAACCTGAGAGCCACTTTAAACTTTCCAGCTCGCATTCACAGCTTTTGGATGCATTTAGGAGCAACTTTGTTCTAACTCTGAGGGATGGCACAAATCACATTGTTTACTCAAGGACAGTTATCTAGCAACTAGGACATGCTTATGCCATTTCTCTGGTGGTAGGCTCCACAAAGTGCAGGTGTGTGAGAAAATACATGACGATACTGCAGGCACACAGATCCTCAAAAAATTTGCCAGCTCCCTGGAACGAACAGAAGATCAATTTGAAAAAATCTTATCAAGGACATTTAACAAAATTGAATGCTGGGATAAGATTGCGTAACCACAATCTAAGCTAATGAAAACCACAGAAGAATAATTTCCAGATAACCTGTTAATGAACCATTTCTTAAATTATGAATGAGTTCAAGATATGAAGTAGATTTATTTACCTGTTTCTCTCTTCATGACTGCTATTTTTTCAACCGATGTAAATTAAAAATTCTCTTTGAAAACTTTACTTAAAGTACACTGGTGTAGACTAATCATCTGATTTATTCAGCACTACTTATTATGCATTCGACTAATGGAACATTTGGAAAAGCAAAAAAGAAGCCAAAAGTCTTTTCTCGTGTATTTAAAATCTAACCCCTAAATAGTTCCCATTTCATTTTAAACTATTGCTTTGCTTTGTTTTGTGGGATTTTTTCACGCTCGCTATACCTTAACAATTTACATGCTTTGTTGTTTAGACAGGATTTTAAAACAAGATATTTTTAAGTTCAAAGCAATAAATCCAGCTAAGTGTGAGTATTCTGACAATTTTTAGAACAGCAGATGAAACAAAAGACAAAAGCGTTACTGATGCTTCACCATGTCTTTACAATAGGGCAGCATATACTGCCAAAGAGAAATCACATCTGTGTAAGACAGGACTCCATTTGTCCTGAACAACATTCTCAATTAAAAAGACTTGCTACCACATGTTAAAGCTATATGCTATATAACTACATACTGTGAGTCCATATTTACAATTAAATGTAACATTTATGAAATGTTTTAGACTCATGTCGACTTTGCAATGCATGACCTACGTCAGCAGACCACAGTGCAAACAAGGATTTCTATTTCCAGAGTCCATATTTTGATGACATTCTCACCATGAAAGAAAGACTTTACAGCTGTGCATCAATTTGTTAAGTGATATTCAAGTAAGTACTATGAATGTGACAACAGCACAGTGATTCTTCGAAAATGCCTGATTTTATGTATAACCTATCTGGGAGATACCAAATCAATTCTGAAAGCCAGTGCTCACTGAGAAAATGAATGAAGCTGAAAGTATTTGGCAGGCTGAAGTGTTTCTCTACAATATATTTATAAAACACTTAAGTTTTTAAGTACTCAGGAAGAATCAGAGATGATAGGTAGAGAAGGCATTTTTACATATAATTTATTTGAAATAGATGTCTTACAATTTTGTATGCTGTTTTCACAGCCGGAGTGGCTTTGGTCATTGCTGTGTTGATCAGTGCACCGCCTTTCTGCAACGAACAAAACATAGTATGCTAATAACATTTATGACCTAAGTTAAAAGTTAAGACAACAGGACAATTTTAGTGTGCTGAAAAGAATTAACAGCTTAAAGAGGCAAGAACAGCCACAGCTGTGTTCCTTCCACAGCCTACTGTCTGCAGACACACAAGGGTTACAGTACGTCATTATCAGAGCTGACGCTTTTATCAATGCATTCTAACAGGATGATGTATTGTCATTCTTTATTCACTGCTACCATATCAAAATCAATTCAGAAGTTACAGCTATTTATCTTGCGTTCCTACCTTAAATTATGTAACTTCAAAATACTTCAACTTGAAATAACTATCATGTTTAATCACCTAAGAATTCTATTTATCTAAAATAATATATTTGACTAATCCTGCAGAATAACAGGGTTGTACCAAGTATCTTCTGTTAGTCAAATTGCACAAACCCACATTAACTATATGCTGTTTACTAGAAGTGAGAAGCTTCATATCAAACTGTACTGAGTCTCACTCCCACAGTAAACATGTTATATTTATATGTTTTCTTTCCAAACAAACAAACTTTTTTATTATATACATATAAGGAAGAGGGCAAAGTTTTGAAGAAAGAAAGCTGCCAAGGATACATATTTTTATTTATTTTTATTTTTTTCCAAAAATCAATTACTTAACCAACAATATATTTGTACCTTCACAGTATACATCCATTGCTGGTAAGATCTTGAATTTCCTGAAATAAAAATATAAAAAAAAGAAAAAAACAAAATCAAACATATATTCAACATCTTAAATGTTTCAGCCCCCTTCAAAGTCCACATTAAAAATTCTCTTAGAGGATTATTCATTAATTTTGTTCTTTCCAGAGAGACAAAGAACTTAAAGATAAGAATATGTATATAGTAAGGGGAAAAAAAAAACTTATTTAATGTTTTCTGTTTTCTTTGTGAATTCCTACCTTTTCACAATGTTTTTTTCAATTCCAATTGAAGTGCAAAGAGAAATTAAAACTACAGAAGCATAACATACTGTTAAAAATTCTGAAAAGAAAAAACCAAATTGAAGGAAAGAATATCTAAATGAATTGTGTTCAAGAATAATGATCCCACTGGGTAACCTTTCAAGTAAGACAATGACATGAAATGCAGATGGTTCCATCCCAAGGAAAAAACACTCGAGAAAAGTCTGAAGATTATGTCATCATCATGTACTTACGCATAGGAAAAATCACTGCAACATGCTAACTGTATCTACTTTTTTTTCTATAGGGGAAAAAAGAATAACTATAAGGCAAGTAATAGCTATTGGTTTATGTAGAGCTACCATGCCACCAAGCGCAGGGTTAAATTCTGTCAAGCTCTTGTTGAAAAAATGAATACTATTTCCAAAACATGATTCCGCTGAACACCTATCCCCACTCTGTGTGAGTTTTAGAGGAGATGAATCACTTGAATACTCTGGTACTGTGAGTTACCGCAACCAAGACATTCGTGTTGACATGATGAAATTTTGGAGACTGGCAGTTTCTCAAGGAGCATATTGATACATCTGTGATGATACAGACTTCTAAAATGACATCACAAAACTTTAGCTTTGCAATAAATTAATTACGTAAAGCCTTGGTAGATTTATTGCATGAGCTAATGGAAAACCAAATCACACTCAGTTCCTAAAATGTGACTGAGAACTAACTGAATAAGAGGTATTCCCAAGTTTCTATGCCAGGTGAGGTGGAGAAACTGAACTGTGTGCAGTTGTACCAAGCAGTACAACTTTCACCCATGACACTAAAATCCACATAAGCCATTTTGACATAGAGAGACTCTCAGGAAGGTTAGCATGAGTGAAAGCAGAACAGGCTTAGAAATGAGAGAAATCGATGATTATTATGATCTAAACTCCATTAAGAATGCCAAAGAGAAAGCAAAAGCAAACACTACTAAGTTTTTACTTCTTCTGTTTGGCTCCCTGGAACTACCAGGGAAGGTAGTGTGAAAAAGCATGCAATATGAGAATGAGAAGATGTGAGCGTAAAAAAAGATGGCTATTGAATGTCTTTTCACATTTAGGGCAATAAAATTTGATCAGAATACAGAAACAAATTATTTATAAAAATATTTTCCAATTTCCGGTATAATTTTCTCTATTGATTTAGTTATGGTGGCATATGTGGGAAAATGAAAACTGAAAAAAAACTTTTCCATTTGAATGTGCAATTTTAAAATTACACTTTCTCTACTCTAAAATGCATTCAACTCTCCTTCTGACAGCTTATAGCTCTCTAAAGTTCTATGAATTTCCTGAAGACTGGGTGTCATCTACGGGCTTTCTTTGTTGGTGTTAGTGGTGGTTGGTTGATTTATTTTTCTGGTGTTTCTTTTTTTTTTTTTTTTTTTTTTGTTTGTATGTTTAAAACTTTGGACCATTTGATAAGATGCATGGGATTCAACTCTGTGAAAAGATCATAGTTCTACGCCATTAGCATCAAAAATGTCACCTTCAATTGCATACATATTGTTAGCCCTGCACTTCATAATGATAATGAGACAGCAGTTATGTAAATACTGAATATATGCCCTAAGCAATTTGTCCACAACCTGGCAATATACAGCTCAAGAGACTTGAAAAGTCACCACACAGTGCAATCCAAGTGAGAAGGGCTCCTGAGGCCGAACACTCCTGCCCAGATGAGACGTGGTTCACAAGCCGCAGTACATGGCCAAAAATCAAACTTTCTCTCTGCTCTAATGGAGTTTTATTGAGGACTCTTGACACTTAACTGCAGTGAGCGAATAGACTAAATACTGACCTATTACCTATCTTACTAACAGATGCTCAATGGTTACATAGTAGCATAAGCTATGCTGTACTGACAGAAAGGAAGCAAATCTCTGTTTAACTTAATCACACTTTAATCATGGAAAAAAAACCAACCGTGCTAGACCATACAGCACAAGACTCAGAGGGAGGGAGAAGGCAGTGAAAACCTTTTAAAGGACATGTACCCTGAGTGTAATGAGGGCATTTTGCAGAAGGTGAGGCTTGCTCTGAACTAATACACCATCTCATGCTCTCTGCCCTGGGAACATGCCCCTGTAAGAGTGGTCCTGCAAAGAAAGCCCATCCGTCGCTACCATCTGCAACTCAATGGATTTGGTAGAGCCTCCATTTATCAAGGAAGCTTCTACTTTGCTTTCATAAGATAGTTCTCATGCTGTCATGCATGTTGTGATCCAAGATTTTGAAAGCAGATATAGTGCCTCAAAAAGAAATACAGCAGATAGGGTATATAAATGTCTAACAGGGAGCCATGCAATAATCCTGCAATAATCAGAAATTGATTCAGCACACGATCTTCTATATTGGTTAACTTTGTAAGCTGATGAATGTGAAAAGCGTTAAAATAACTGTCAGTGAACACAACCGTTGGAAACATCACCAGGAAAAATACTTTTTTAATGAAGAAGGCAAGTATTTCTATATTTCTTCTCAGATGACATACAGTTGATCAATATCAAGGTTCAATTTCTTTTTCTTCAGTAGTACATTTGCTAGAGATAATTGACTTATCTGAACAAAAACCACTGCTTTTTGCACTGCAGAAATAATTAGATGTGAAAAAGTTGGGTAAGTTTTTTAAAACCTAACTATCCAGAACACAATCAGCAGCACAAAGATGAAGATTGTTTTTAAGAAGTTAGCAAAGAATTTAACAGGTAGTATAAATGTGCAGACAAAATGCAACTGACATAGTGACACATTTGATCACATCTTAAAACCTAAGTATTGTTTTACTGGATTAAAACAAAATATCCTCTTTTGTTATATTGACACAACTAGATGCATACTATTATTCATCCCAGCAGTCAATCGTTGAAGGCTAAAACCTTTCAGGAATGAATGGAAATGTTGAAACAGTACAAACATTAATGACTTCTAAAATGTATAAGGGCATCATGTTAAACAGCTCTCAGAGAAAAAGCATCAAGTAAAACGCTTTAATTCTGTACCTCCACAAAATCCTCCTGTTGTGATTTCTTCTTCAAAGACATCAGAGAATCCCCTTCCTGCATTTAATTTTGATAGTCGACCATCAATAAACTAAAACAAAAAAACAAAAAAAAACAAAAAAAATCACACTTGGTTGGTCCTTATATTTCTTTACAATGCTATAATGGTATGTATGTATGTTATGATGGAATTTCTATCTTCAAGATAACATATGGCCTACGGATAATACATAATTTTATATGGACTTTTCAACCAAGAACAGCAGAAATGTCAAAATACTGTAAAAAATATCAATATCACTTACTTCCTTTGAATTTTTGCTACTTTTATTTATATTGAGTAAACTACATGTACAATTTACAAAAACAATTTGTAAAAATTGTATAGCCCGTGAACTTATAACAGTTTGTTCAGAGTTACTTTCAATTGCTTTCAAGCTCTTCTTGCTTTCCTAATGGCATTAAAAAGTTTTAGCATATGTTTATGATAACTCATAATCAATTAAAGACAGACAAGAATTCCTTGATTTATGTTGGAAGTCCTAAGGTTACCCCTTATCGTAAACAGAAAATGATAAACAAACCTCCCTTTCAGCTTTGCACATCAATGGGTCCAAAGTAAAGCTAGTTGAAGTACACAGAACAAACAGCTGGACACATTTCACCACGTGAACTTCAAAGAAATGATAATCCACAGCGTCTAATCAAGCCCCATTAAAAATCCAATGGATATGTTTTACAGGAAGTAACCTTATGAGGACAGTGAGTGTGGGGACATCATAGAAAACTGCCTGTACTGAAAGAGAATCACTGTGGCTTGTTTTCAGAAATGGTGGCATAGCAGCACGGATTTGATCAGCAGTGTGCAAACTAACTTGAAGGACATTTCACTCAAGTGCAAAAATGAAGTGGGGCATGATGCCAAGGCAGACTCTCCATCTGACTGAGAACAGTTCAGATTGACACCATGGGATTTTTAAGTTCTAACACAAGTAACACCTATTTAGTTGCAACTACAGGTACATATTGCAATAATCATCCCTATGTACAGGTTGCAGTTGCATGAGTATGTGAATTTGAATCTATCTCTATGGATATATAAAGAATGAAATGATTCAAATAGATCAGAAAGAGTCAAAAGAAGATAACTAATGATTAAACCTCTCAGAAGAAATGAATACATTGTTTTGAGGAATTAACAAGCTTCAAAGAATATTTTTAAAGGTTCAAAATTCCTTTCAGGAACAGCCCCTCCTTATTTATTTTGAAAAGGCTAACTCAAAACTGAGAGATAAAGGGAGAAAGCACTTTCCTAATTACACACAGTTCACCTCCTAACAAGAAATATGAGTTATTCACTGTTACTAAATGGTACATAGGAATTGACCAAAATTAATTGTTTGGTTATGTCATATATTACTACAGATTATCCAAACAATGTCAATGACAATCTAATGCTTGTCAATATCTTCATGAAACAAATTACATTCTAAGAATAGAAAAATTCCAGCAGCAATAATGAGACAAGCACAAAGATAAGCAGTCCTTTTTCTCTTCTGTCTCAACTCCTTGTTTTTTCATTTCACTCCAAGTTGGCGTTTTTCCAAACAGGTTGGGTTCATGGTCATACCTCTTTGGGATCACTGGATTATTTCACAGTGAGAACAGAGATAAGAACATCTTTAGCTACTGCTGAGAAAAAAAAGAAAAAGAAAAAACAGCCATACTTTGAACTGTAAGGCATTATCTCTTTGGGGAAAGTTATGAGTTCATTCCATACCATGGACTAGCAAAAGATTTATGGACATACTCAACATTTGGTAAAATTCTATCAACAGCAGGCTGAGACACTAGCTGAATTTTAGTTTTTAGAAGATTAGTTTAATTGACTATTAAATGCAAA
Organism: Lagopus leucura; assembly: GCF_019238085.1. Taxonomy (NCBI): domain Eukaryota; kingdom Metazoa; phylum Chordata; class Aves; order Galliformes; family Phasianidae; genus Lagopus; species Lagopus leucura. The sequence continues at coordinate 7,983,437 of NW_024962266.1, forward strand.
TATTGAAAAATAGATCTGTCCAAATAAACAAAAAAAAGCAAACACCAACCCCTGAAATTATTTAAAGGAAGTGATAATATTACTAACTGTATTAGCAATCAATACTTTCGAGTCATTTACTATTATGAGTTGCATTTAAATTGCTAAATGAAAAAAATAGCATTTGGAACCATGCGTGCCTTATATCACATTCTTCTCTCGTTTTTAAAGCCATAGTCCCTGGAAAATCAGCTCAAGTAATGCATTCTCTTACAGATCCAGAGACACTGTTCCTGACTACCACTTTTAATGAAAAATGCCTACTCTGATGCTACTCTTGGATTTTATAGGACTAAAGAGAACTTCAGATTCCTTAAATGTTTTTGAATTCTAAAAGTAAAGGACAGACTGTATGAAACTGTGAAGGTTTCATACTGCTAAAGAGGGAAGACAGAGGATGCTATATGTCAGTCAAACGCATACATATAAATAAATGTAGGGAGCAGTAAAAATTCCAAGTGAATCAACAGTTACTAAGAACAAGAACTTTAGTGGAGCAAAGAATTTCCAAACAATAGCAGCTCAAAGTATATTATTCCTACAATTATATTGTTTAACAAAGTATTCTAACATTAGTATTCATGCTAATTCTAGGAATGAATTAATAGTTTCCCTGGACACTCTAAGTATTTGACACATGCTACTATTAATTCCTTACACTTGAAGACAGAAATACAGCAGAAGCAAGTAACAGTACAACTCCTCGAAAAACAAAGGAAGCTGGAAACGATCCTAACGTGATTTCCTGGTAATTTGATGAACTTCCAAGAAGAATAGAGGTGGAGGGGAGAGAGAAGATTTAAAAAAAAAAATACCCCCCCCAAAAACGAACGAACAAAAACAACAATAAAAAGAACCCACAGCAACAAATGACATGAGTTAAGCTTACTTGTCAGTCAACACAAAAAGCACCCAAACATATTTTACACACCCATTTTCTGCTTCTAAAATATTATTTACTGCTTAACAATTAGTCATTTTCAGGAACATAATAGAAACAGTTTATTCTGTTGAAAAGAACCTTTAAAACAGCTCATTTTCAGTGGGAAAAGCTATAAAAGATGCAGCTGGGCTGAGGATTAGCTGAAGTGGGAGTAACAATCGCAACAAAGAGAAAGAAAAAAAATGTTTACTATTAAACCACACACATCATCAAAATTGTTACTATTTCCTAATCCTTTGTAATATATTATTTCCTTTAGTGTGAATAAAATTAAAAACTAGCTATAAACAATCAACTGATTGTTTTTACTTGAGCATATTAAAACATAATGAGTAATTTCAGAGCCACACCGACAAGCCCATAGTTTCAGTGAAGTTAAACCTTCTCCCTACAACTGAAGACCTATCATCCCTACATAAATCTTTACTACAGACATTAACTACTGATTAGCAACAAGTATTTCTTTGAAAAATCAGGAAATCCTATATATAATGAATTTCTCTTATCTATTATGGTAATCTACCTTCACAGGGGTCCATTAGATTACTTCAAAATGAATTCTCATGCCTCAATCATTCCAGGTATTTGCAGGAAAATAACTACTTTGAGTCTCAGGTTTTCCTTAATCAGTTAGAGTATGCTTCCTACAATATTGTTCTGCCCCTATGACTTGTGTTGGCGACATTCTCTGTATGCCTACTTCAGAAACCCTAGAAATGAAAGCTGTAATTACAGTATGAATCCAGTTTTTAAATAAAATGCTACTGAAGTCCAATTTAAGCGAGCACTTAGTTCAGATCTTTGGTCATGAGCCGAAGAAGCTGAAAATGAAATTCCACCATTAAGCTGGGAGATCCACAATTTCTGTTGCCTACAGGAGTTGCTGACTGGCTCTGAACAAGTGCTGCCCCAGTTCTGCACCCTGGAGTTATTTTGTTATTTTCCCTTTTTTTTTCCCCGCTTTTTTTTTTTTTTTTTTTTTAACCATAAATGAAATCTTAATAATAGAATAAAACTAGGATGACTTCCTGTACACAAACACTTCTATTTTATCCTGGAGTTTCATAAGATGACAGAAAGGGATATATATTTAAGTAGGGATGCATTTCCAAAGCAAATAATTCAATTTGGGTCTTTTACCATCTCATACCTGTTTAAACAGCTGAAGGTTAACAGCAGTTTCCAGGAACTGTTTAGTAGTACTGGAACGATGCTTCACAAAACTATTCTCACAGAAAGTTATAGGTTCTCCCTAAAAGAGTTTAAATGGAAAACACTGGATGTTAACTACAGTATACAAAGACGTTGATTTAAGATCTCACTAAATATGCATAAAAAAAAAAAACAATAACACAGACAACAGCAAAGAAATCTTCATACATTTTAAATAGCTCTCAGAACACATGTTGCAGTTGAACCTTTTATTTATGAAACTTTAACGCTAGTCTACAAAAAACACGTAGCAAGGAAAAGGCAAGTGGTTTACAGTTGGCTCATATTACCTATAAACTACTCTCCATTAAATATTTCAAAAAAGTGGTTCCAAGTTTGAGGGATAGCAGGTCCTTTGCTTTGAATAGTTCAACAGTCATTACCCTCATTTAACAGGAAAATATTGCAATAAATTTAAATTTATTTTGACATTATTTCCACTATAACAAAAGTCGCAAGCATTGGCTTTCAGAAAAAAATCTAAATGGACCAGATTAACATTTTGTAAAATAAAACATGATCACAACACAAGGAAAGCACATAGTCCATAGTTTACCAAGCACTCTACAAAAAAAAAAAAAATTAATGATGGAAAAATAAACAAGTACTCATTGAAAATGAAGTATCTGTTGAAATCTTATTAACTGTAAACAGCACCCATTCGAAAATAAAGATTCCTTAGAAACAGTTGAAGTGGCTCCTATGTTATCCCTTAATTAGATTTATAATTTGCTATCCACAGAGCGCACAGAGCACTGGAAGTTACTGACAAGCATTCTCTCAAATTGTTACTCTTTTCAATACTTTGCGATAAATATTTGAAGCTGTTAGATTTAAATGAATAGTAATACATACACTAAGAAATTTGTGTGGCAATAAAGACATTAATTGATTTCATCACAAATCCAAGAGGCCTCCCATCCAAGTATACAGAACAAAGAAGTCATCAGTTCAGAAATGATTAGTAAGATGAAAAATTGGAATCCAACAAAATTATGTACTTAAATCTGACTCTATGATGATTTACTACCCAAAAAACTAAATATCCACGATGGACTAAGACACCTCAGACACTCAAAAGAAAAAAAGAGATCAAAGGCACCTCCTTATATTGATCTTCCTGACAATAAAACAGAAGTTCTGTCAGGCTCCAACTGTTAGCCACTTTGAAGACAAATGTATTCATGCCCATGACCACCACTGCTTTCCACCCCATACCCTGGTTAATTGTAATCACACATGGTACTTCATACATTTTCCTGCCTTCCTGGGACCTTCCATGATTCTAGAATACAACAGGGTATTCTCGGCACGTGACCTTTGTGAATTTGTCAGAGTAGCTCTAAATCACTTTCAAATGCTTTTTTATATCTTGCATTTTCTTTTTAAATGATGTAAGAATGATTCAACGAAATCTAGCAGTAAAACCACCCTCAGGTCCTTTTAAAATCCTATTCTAACCCTATGAAAAGCTTTCCTCTTTTTCAATTTGCAGGGGCATGTTGCCATAGGTAAAATCAAATTCTGGATATCTTACCACAGCACTTAAATTGAAAGTATTGAGAAGCTGTAGAGAGGTTCAATCCTACTCAGAAAGGCATGTAAGTTCATGCTTAACTTGCTTTTAAGCTTTATGTTCTGACATCTTTAAGGAAACACTGATTTTAGAAAAAAAATCCCCCAGGAAGAGTTAGAAGCAATATTTAAGCAAATTTACTTAACACAATCCTTTCCCTTTCACAGAGTACCTGGCGTGAAATGATACACAAAACCATCTCGGTACAGCATCTCCATCACATCTCCAAGATGAGCATCCCAGTTACTCCACCTACTGCTTCCCCAGAGATAACTGGTGAACACTATACATGTGCAGGACATGCTGAATCTGTCAAAGAGCTTGAACCGTTTGTGGCACTTTAAATAGCACTGCCTTCCTGACCCACTTTGCATTAGCTTTTCTTGAGCTCCTGAAGACTCTTGTCTTAGGAAGATGACCTCAAGCTACTTAGCAAATTCAAAGTGCTTCAAAACAAATGAAACAGTCTCCAGTGAGATATGGTGGTACAAGACATGGTGTTCCTGAGGGCAGACTCTCTTCTCAGTTCTGTTGTTCTTCCAAAAAAATTTCAAGGCAGCAAATTAGAAAAAGAATCCTTATTTATTTATTTCTTTACACAACAAATGATTTATGAAAATACAGAGGCTATGTGGGAGTGCAGAACTGACTTGGTGATGACTCACAACAGATTATGAAACCTTAAATTTAGAACAAAAGAAAGAAAAGGATATTATTTTCAAGGCATACTCTTTAGAAAAATTAAGAGTAAGCAAAGCCTTTACTGCTACTTTCCCCAAAGTTGTGGGAAAGACAGAAAGGAGAGGTTATCTCCCAGTAAAAGAGAAAACAGTCCTGCTCTTGCCTTCATAACAGCCTAGGAAGAGAGAGCAGCAAGAGTTCTCCTTGGCAGCAACTCTCCAGCCTGAGCCATGTAGCAGAACACCAGGAAATGGCAGTTCAACACACATTTTTAATGTATAGCTGTGCTAGTCTCCTAAATATTTCTCTTTATGAGTGGATACATCAGATATTTAGTAAGCACTCATGCATTGGTGCATTTATTGCCTCATCAATAAGGTTCAGAAAAAGAATAGCCAAGGCTGAAAATGTATTTAGATCTAATTTGGTTCAGATCCAAAAGCAATCCAATTATTGCAATCTACTGATAGTAAGGTTGCTTTAAAAACTTGATTTGATAGGTACAAAGCTCCTACCAGTTCATCACTTTAAAGGGAAGAAAAATCTCTTGAAACCTGTAGAAATTTCAGATTTCAGTTTTAGATTATCTGCTGTAACTTTATTGAAATCACATTAAATATCAAATTGTTATATCAAAATATTAACACTTATTTCTTTCATTTGTTTCATACTCTGAATAAATACATTGTTTTCCTAATAAAGATTTGCCAAATCTTCAAGATTGTTACTCTAATCCTGAGAGGTTTAGGATTGCTATTTAAAAATGAAGCTATTAATCTAATATAAACAAAAAAGCTCCAGAAGTTTTTGGACATGAAGCATGTAACATTCATGTTTCTGCAAATACAGCTGGGTACCGTTAGAAACTCCGAGTTTTGTAAGAATGCACCACTGATATTTAACTACTTCAGCATCAAATGGCCCCTTCCATATTGATCTACAATGTACTTTCAAAACCAGTTCGATCAAAACCCAGTAGGGACTCCATACTGAAAAGTAGAGAGCTAATACTCAGACCAAACAGACCAAACAGCCTATGCCCAAACAAGATATGTGTCCTTTTAACAACAGTTGCTATAGAATTTTCTTCCCCTTTCATAGCTTGCCACACACAGCAGGCATTTTTCACTCCAAGCTACATTTGCAGTTTAAGAAAGCTACTTATGCTGACCACAACGGAACGGAAAAGTAGTGATCTAAAACTGTGCAAGGGTTTTAAAAGGAAAGTTAGTGTAGATTAGAAGGTATGTTTAGCAAGATGTACTCGCATTTCAACTGTTTGAGGAAACATTCATATCTTTTTAGAACAAGGTGACTCTTACACTGTTTATATTATTGCTATAATATATATACATGTCAACTCTTGCATAATATAAAATGAGTATATAAGGTAAGTAAATATTCCTCAGCATTGTATTGTTTATCAAAAAAGTTCATTTTTAAACATCATTCTGACTGTCATATGAAAATTCCTATGTTTAAAATCAAAGAAGTAAAAAGATGAAATTTCAGTTGTTGGCCTGACAGTTAACCATCCAGAAAATAACTGAGTATGACTTAACTATATGTTCTACTCATGAAGGATTTGCCCATTTCTTGCCATCAAAGATTCAGAAGAGCTGGCATTTCTTGAAATTACAATTAGGCCTTTCTAATACTGCTATTAACATCTATGTTCAATAAAGAACCACTACAACAGTATGGCTTTTAACATGAAAAAAAGGTTCTTAGAGAAGGGACAATGAAGAGACATAACAGGTTTAACACAGGATGGTTCGGTATTTAAACACAAGCTACATTCTGTCATTTTACTACTCTCCATTTCTCTACTGTAATTTTTATGCCTAACTTGGGGAAAAGGCAAACAAATCATTGCCCATTTCTCAAGGTAGTTGTGTCCTCAAAAGAAGATTTCATTTTGAAATTCGAATATAAGCAACTACTGCTTAAGCATTCTCACGCATTCAGGAGAACTCTGAATCTTAAAATATCCTTTAGTTCCCCTAACATAACACTTAATTGCATTATTCTAATTTCTATCATTTTAAATAAAATACCTGGGTCTGTTTGGAAGTTAATATAACTATTTAAAGTGTACTTAAAAACGTGCAGGCTAAAGCACTTGAAAAAGCATTCAAATAAAGCAAGGTCTGACAGGCTGTGCTATCTCCAATACGGAGGCTATCCCATCCCCTTAGAATGCCAATCAGACTATGAGCTCCTGCTGGCAAGAATTCCAAATCATGCCATTAGACTTTGCTCTTCTTTTCCTAATTTCTGATGAATGGTGTTATAATCATCATAACTTAAAACAAAGATACACTGAGTTTATTTCTTTTGGTTTAACATTAATAGCTTTGATGATTTTTTCCCCCCAAAACTGGAGGTGATTTTCTTGAACGACTATCTTTTGTTGGCTAATTCTTGAAGCCAATTCTTCAAAAGCAGAAAATAACTTATTGTTGCTTATAACCCCTAGTTTTCAAACAGGCACGTCTCCAAGAAGATTTGTTTCTTTGAAATACATTTGAAATGTATTTGTCTTGTCATGATGGACTACATTTTTCTTGTTTAAATCATACCTATAATTCTTCCTGATGTTTGCTAGTTTAAGCAAAGCCGGAAAGCCGGTTTCTCCTTTTCCCAATGATAAAAGTTCTCTTTTATTATTCATTATTATTTTTCCTCTTCTAACCCCAAAATCTCACCTACCTTTTTCTTTCTAGATACAGTCAGTGAAATGCTGCCTTTTAAAGATTTTTTATTTTTTTTACACCACTCACTGTATTGTTATCTTTGACTATATTGCATGTATTTAATGGAGAAAAAAAAATCTAGTCTTTGCTTATTATCTACAAAGTTTGCATAAGTTCATGTGTAAAGTTCATTTTCCCTGGCCACCATAGCATTGCTAAAATTGCTAAGATGTTTGACTGGTGTGGTTTACACCTGCAAGGCTGTCTGAAAAATACCTAGGAAGAATATGTGAAGTAAAATAGCTGGAAAGGAATACAATATTGCACATGCACTGATTGATAAAGTGAAACAAACAGCATAATTGTAATCTTTGTATTTAACTCCCACCTTCGCATGTTCTGAAACACAAAATATTATTTTGCAATAAATTCCCAAATGTTGGACTACCTAAAGAAAATAAGAGCAACAAAAAGTTCAAGTAACGACTAGACAAAATAAAAATAATTTCCATATGTACATGCATCTACATGGTTTAAGGACACCTCACAATACTCTGATCCTTGCAATGTCACAGTGGGGGCAGACTTTTGGAACCAAAATTGTTCATGGTTACTGACATTAGAGATCACACAATGGCTAATACAGCAACCTCTAGCTGGGCTAGCGCAACAAAACTCTAATATTTCACTGAGCAGATTTTCTTTTGAATACATAGAAATTTCTCAAATAAGGAAGCCAATAAAGATAAAAATCCATTTTATTTTCTTTTTCTCTTCCTTATCAAAATCTTGGAATCGTGATGGGATATTAAAACCGATAATAAAAGCAATATTTCAGACACTCCTCAACAACCACACATGAAGTGGATTCCCTCAGAATTAAGGTAAATCAGAAAATGGTCTTCAGCTATTGTAGACATTTAGTAGTCAACACTAAAATAAATAATATGAATAATAATAAAGAATCACATAAAGCTAGACATGCACACTCTGTGGATGCCAGGTCCTTATCACCAGCTGTACTGACTTGCTCTACAGATCCACTCCTATTATGCAATAGTTGCTAAAGTAAATCACCACATATTATAAAAAATAATTTTGGCAGTTAGATTTGACTGATTTATCTTTTTTTAATTCAGTGTCACAATTAAATCACACAAAACATATTTCTGCTTTACTTGAAAACTTTACTGGATTGATATTTTTCTTATCATTTATTACAGACACAAAAAAAAATTATTATCACCTATATCCATTGCACGTCATGTTTCCTGCCAGTATTCAAGTAGTCAAATTTTCCATATGGTCTTTTGGAGTCCCATGAACTCCTTTCAAGACCCCTGAAGCTTCCCGTTTTTCCTTTCACCAATCACATTATTTTCAATAATTGCTAGACGCTTGTTCAAGACATATTGCTACACCAAGTAGAATCTGTCCTATGCTGAAAACAAACAGTTGCACAGAATGAGTGTTCAGTGTGATGAACAGCGTTTGGAATGAAGAGAAGTGTTGGATGAGTACAGACACTATCAAAGCTGTTCTTTACTCAAAGTGAATATTAATGACAGTTGTTTCATGTTTCAAGTTAAAGTCATACAGAACACCCTGCTGCAAATAAAGTAGTTCACTTGAACATACTTTTAAACTTATAGGCAAGTGATAACCATCCAAACATTATTTTACTTTTCATTAGGATGTTTATGATCCTAAAAAATGGTATCCTAAAGCCTCCCATTTCTTTATTCTGAAAATACAACAAGCTTATTTACAGCAAAAGTATTTCAAAATTATCTAGAAAATATTTTGAGTATATCCCTCACAAAGTTTGGTGAGAATATTACTTGTGCCCTAAAAGAGTATAAATAAACTCTCTGAGTTAGATTTTCTTCATTAGATCTAGCATGACAGACTCCAAGACAAATATTTTCTTTGCAATAACAATTCACATGTCCTGAGTCTAATGACAAATGCTCCCAATACAGTCAAATGAGACTGGATTTCTTGAACCTTCTAATTTGCAAGGCACTAAACTTAGTTCAAAAGGCTCATGTAAAATGAGCTGAACTATCACAGAACAGCTCCTTTTAGTCTCTACTAGTCTGGAGCAAGTTCAGCTCTTAGTAAGTTTTCCTATCGCAAACATTCCGTAAAAAACTATATTAGTTAATGCAGTGTGAACATAGCCCAATTTTATTTTATTTTTTTTAAATTTTTAAATATATATACACATGGTCTTTGGACAAGTTGATGCCAATCGAAGATATGCTGACACTTGCCAGCATACAAATATTAAAAAAAATAAACAGGCCACAACAATTTCATAAATATCTTCTCTTATATGAAGTTGTTGAGCTAAAAAAAAAAATTGATTAATTAATACTCAAAAAAAGATGCAGAAACAAAGATAGCAAAGGTCATTTAGACATGCGTGCTAAGAGAAGTGATGTATGATGCACTACTTCCAATACAATGCAAATACAGACATCTCAGGTACAGCAAGAGGCAAATTAAAACAAAATGGAAAGCAGAATTCAATGGAGATGCTAATCAGAATGCTGAAGAACTCACATTCCATTCAACAAACTCACCATAAAGGACTGACTCCATCCTGTTTATGATCAGAACTAAGGTTAAAAACATCAGCCGCACTGACATCATTTTGCTTGGATATATTGACTGTAGTTTAAGACAACTTTTGATGCAATTGCTTGTAACATAAGCTGACAGTGACCAATGTTTTAAACTTTGGACTAAGGGACAAATTAGATTACCCCTTCCTGCGCAATGCTAAGTAGTGCCAATATGGAATAAACTGTGTCTGTTTTGTAGAAAACATCTATTTTCATGTAATTCACACCGTGCTGTTCTTCAGCAGTTCTGAAAACAGGTAGAATAATTTAAGTATCATACGCAAACTGAGTTTTCATATAAAAAGAAAAACATAATGTCTGTCAAACAGAAATACTTACACTAAACCCTTAAACACTTTCACATGGGTCACTTTTTAATCCCAATAGTTGCCTAAAACTTATTAGTGGCATAGACAGCAAGGCATGGCAATAAAGACTATGTGAAAGAGAACCACTTGGGTAGGAGGCAGACCCTATTTAATGCCTTAAAAATGATGATTTTTCACCTGCCAAATCTCAGTATTTGTCTGAATCATTCTAAACTTAGTCCAGCCTTGATAAAAAACAAACAACAGTAGAAAAGCCATGTTCTGAGACGTTGATTCAGTCACTGTCGATGCACTTTTATCAGATGGATGGAGTTTGTAAATATCACAGGAAAGTAATTCAAAATTAATCCACGTGTTGTTCCTGATAATTTTATCATCAAAAAGGCTCAATATGCGCCACCTCCATATACCAGAAGGATGAAAGCCTGAAACACATTAGCCATCAAAACTTCAGAAATACAATTTCTGAAGCACTCATGGGATGAACTGAGTCTTCCTTTGTACTATCTTCTCAGTGGAATCAAGGTAAGTGTATAAATGCAGAGATACATGTTTGAATCTTCATATCTGGCTTCTGCTAGACAATAAAGAACTTCTCTGGACTCAAACACAGCAAAGTATATGGACCTGTACAGTGAAAAATGACTAAGTCTCTGAAAGGCACAGTCTCTTCAGTTCTTCAGTACATTAAAAAGGTGAGCTGTAAACACTTTTGTTAGTATAATCAAATTTTATACTAAATAAGTTACAGAAGTTACACAAATAAAGTTGACTCTGAACAAGCATTCATTTTTCAGTTCAATTCACCATTAGGAAATAGTATTGTCCTCTGAATTGCCAACTTATTCTGAGCTCAGACTAAGGCTTAAAACAGTTGGTTTGAAATGTTTCAGATTGGGATAATATTTCACCATTTCCTTTGCAAAAGAATGAGCTTGTGCTCTTGTAAGTTAATGGAATAAAAAAGTTGTCTTACTGGTTTGTATCTCAGTGCATCTCTGTAGGATCCAAACAGTGATGCCTGTGCCCGAAGAAACGCCTTGGCTACTCCGTCACCCGTAGCTGTAGACTGCTTTTTCAGTTTATTTTTCAAGGCCGAGACCTGCATGACAGAGTAGAGCAGTTAAATTAACACCTCAGAAATTGGTACAGTGAGGTATGAACCCAATCAGCAGGCAGACCATGGTGTCTACAGGTCAGCCAAAAATTCATCCTCTTCCTTGATAGCTTATCTTTTTAACTGCAAAGAGCACCTGCTGGTCTGTTAATTGAAATGAAGGCAGGGGATGATGGTAGAGTGCTAATGCAAATTGGTTATGCTCTCTTTTTTTCCCAAGGCCTCTTGACATAAATAAGCTTAATTATTTTACAGTAAACTGCATGTGAGCCACTTTTCTGCAGATCTTTTTCAATCATAAATCTTGTCTTCCCATTTTGAATAAAGACTGTGAGGTTTTTCTTAATTTATATTTAAAGGTTTGTTTTTAAGGACTCCCAGTGCTCACTTGCAATTCAGTTATTGAGTTGTTTTATTTTAAAATATCAAATTACTACCTTACATCATTTCTCATGCACCGTAGGAGTAGCTGCTACCAGCATCTAACAATGGGAAAGGTTTGCATAAATTCAGTGGTATATTGTCTTTTGAATTGTTCTTGAAAATAAAATGCATGAAAGGGGGGGGAGGGGGGGGGGAAAGATAACTCTGACAATGCACTTGTAGCTTTAAAAAAAAAGAAAAGGAAGAAAAAGAAAAAATTCATATTTATTTTTGTGCTTGACTTTTTTTTTTTTCTTTTTCTTAAGAAGATCTATCTTTTCTTAGTATAGATGGCCATTACTTGGAAAAATTACAGAAAAAAATATTCTATCAATCTGGAATTGTTGCAATACTCTTTAAAGGTATGTGGAATTACACCCAATTATAGTTTTAATTTCCTAATTACAACCATGAGGGATATCTGAAGAAATAAGCCAACTTCAATTATGCTGTGAATACAAGTTCCTGCCTCTCTTTGTATTTTGACACAACTGTAACAGCAATATTTATGTCATTAAATTCTACACAAAGTAACACATATACTTACTCTTTAACCAGAACATTATGAGCACATACCATCAGCAAAACATCTTTCATTCTTTGAGAAATGTATGCAAGAATGAATATCTTTTTGTTTCTTTATGCAAGCAGTCACGACTGTTCTTGTAGATGATGATTATAATTGAAGTGTCAACCTAATTAACAACTAAACTTTGAATAATGCTAATGAGAACTGAACATGGCATCAGAGAAAAGACCGGCTCTACAGGTGATAAACCTTCACAGTAGTGACATTTTCCAGTGTAAAGTCACAGTTACTGTGATCTGATCAAAGAGAGAGACCCCCATTGGGTCCAATTATAACTATAGTTTTGAAAAAAGAATTACTGAGTTATGATGTTCATAATCTATGCAGAAAGGCCTTTACAGTATAGGTCTTTTCCCTATAGCTGTGATCTTTTCAATTTATATCCAAGCTCCACAGATCTAGATAAAAGTTTAGAGCCCGCTTCATTTAGCCCATGGAAAGCATACACCAAGACTCATTTATGTTTTTCCCTTACACCTCAAAAGAAATTAAAAAAAAAAGAAAGAGTACAGTTCTTAGTACAAAATTAATTAAGAAGGCCAAGGTTGGAAAAACAAATGCATGTATTTTCTTTTTTTCAGGCTATATTGTTATATTAAAATTGTTAAAAATTAGATTTATTTAATTCCGGCGCAAATAAATGGGAAATATACTTTTTTGAAGGGAAATCTACCCATCAGTGGTAGCTCAGTTTCACCAAAAGCAGAGAAAAGAATTCTCAGCCTTAGAGCACAAAGCATGCTTAAATTTGTGAAAATTTCGTTTTCCCTCTACTTTCTTGGAAATCTACGCTATGCTAAATTATAACTTGCATACACTGATGCAAACACACGCATGTAGTGTCACCAACCAGCAGTACATTACCTGTGTCAGTAAAGAATCTTCTAATGGATCAATATTAATGGAAACAGCAAAAATAAAGCAGTCAGTTAGAAAACAGACATCACTCCAACTTGTGTGAGATCACTTGTTTCTATGTTCATCAGCATTTAGTGCCTTTCCCTCCAGATGGATAAACAGTTGAACTCTCCTCGTGTCATTCTTGGAGGCAGGGGCATCATGAACGCAATTAACAAAAATCAAGAAGAAGGAATGGGTGTATTTCAACTGAAAGAAAAAAGGTCCTGTGCTGAACACCGAAAGTGATGAATTGGGAAAATTTCAGCGGGTGATAAGAGAAAGGAAGAAAAGAAAAGAAGAAAAGAAGATGTAGAAGAGGGGAATTATTTAACAATGTGAGGGGAAAAAGGGCCTGTCTTATTTTTTCATTTCTGGCAGGACCCATATGCCCTAAAATAAAACAATATCAGGATGCTTTAGGTGAACACATATTTACAAGAACACCAGAAAGCAAAAAATCTCCCACTTCACTGCATTATTAGTACATTATTAGTCCAATAGCACTAAGAACATTCCAATGGACTGGGCTTGAAGGCAGAGGGCTCCAGCACAAAAATGTGCAAGAACACTGCACTGTCAGGAGTGCAATACTGAGCTGCCATCCTGGAGGGAGTTCTGGCCTCAGGACGATTATACTGGAGTTTTAAAAATTTCTCCAAGCCTGATTTCTCAAGCAGCGCAGCTGGAGTCCTTTGCTGAAGCACTCCTAAGCACCATCACTGCCTGCTTGCCCAGGTTTCCTGCAAGCTGAAGTCATCAAACACCCATATGCTATCAAACCACCAAGAGACAGCAAAGTCAGGCTGCCCCTTGGGGTAGTTACCTGCAAATCCTCCCAGCTCCACAGTTTAACCAGACAGACAGCGACAGAGCAGTTACTGCACTCGGTACCACAGGTACAGACATGAGAATGGGTGCTTTGAACTCCTTGTAAGGGTTTGGTGCACAGCAGGTCTATGATCGCTTATAACCTAAAACTCTTTTGGGTGATGCAATAATGCCAGAATAAATCACTCCTAAAATTTCAAAGGAAATACACAGCAGTGGTACAAAGCCAAAATACGCCCCAGTGGCAGCTTTACCATTTTTTTTTTCTTATATATGTTTTTATTCTTTTACCTATAATTACAAATGCCAGACTTTTTTTCTCCCTTTCTTTCCATGACGAACAGAAATAGCCTTTTAAAAAGTTTAAAAATAAAGACCTAGAAACAAATCACAGAGTTAGAATAATGTTAATTTTTTTTTTTTTTTTTTTCTGGGAGTCACTTAATGATCTGTCTCAGAAATGGCATTATTAATTCACACTAGAAGCAAACTGTTTTTATCTTCTCCTAGCAACTGCTTCTCATAGGAAAGTGACTTCATTGGGCTGTTAAACACTACCAGTGAAGAGCAATCAGAGCTTTCAGAAGGTTTAAATCAATAGAATAGTTTTTCAGAGTTTTAGGAAGTCATAAGGTTGGTATGTGGTTTTGCTCTCATACGTATGAAGTAACTAAAAAATGCCAAAACATATTGTATCGCTCGCTGAAAAGAAGCCTTTTTTTTTTTTAAACTAGTCATCATATATCCTTTAAGTTTCCAAACACAGTTACCTGATCAGAAACAAGTCATGACTAATCTCTCTTCAATATTCATGTGAGTGAAATAATAGAACAGCACAAAAAAGTTTAAAAGAATCATAAACTGATGCAACTATTAATCAATCCCTTCCTCCTGCAAAAGCTTAAGCATGCATATAAATGTAAGCATGTATGGAAGTACTTGAAAGATTTGTGTCCTAATGCAGAGCCATGCACTGTACTTCCCAATGACAATCACACCCTGAAAAAGAGATACAGGGGTATTTCTTTAGTGTGTGACATTTGCCAGGCTATACATCATTTCTCAGTGTTCCATCAGATCAGGTGACTGTAGCACTTTCTGTAGCAAGAAAGTAAGAAGATGGTCGAGAAGAGAAACAAAAACAATTCTTAAAAGAAAATAGAATTTGAGTTTATTTATACCAATATTGTTAAAGAAAGAGTTTCTACATACTTATCTACACACAGAGCATCTCAGACAGTCCTTCAGAATTTAATAAAAATACTCTTCACCTATTCAAATGCAAATGTTTTCCAAAATAATTGCATTTCTCAATCTGATAATCCAGCTTCTAAAATTAGATCTAGGTTCAAGAGAATCTCAAGCACCACATTTGAGATTCAACATAAACATGTATTTCATACTATTTCAAATATTGCATACTGCTTAGTTTTTATGAGAGAGTAAAAACATTTTACCTATTTTCTCATGGAAAAGCATAATATATGATACATCTTAAAAGAGTCTTTTTCATTGCGCGTTGATGCACTGAAGATGCTTTTCTCCAGCATCATATTTTCAGCAATTAGTTTCAGTCTCAGTAATTATCTTACAAAGCAACTGTTAAATTCTCTACGTGAATTACAGCCTACTTCTCAAATACTACCTTTAAAACAGCGATGTTCACTGCCTAAGTTACAATGTTTAAATACCGTGACTTACCTCAAAACCAATACTGAAAAAAAAAATGCATTCTGTATTGTATCTTAGTGCGTATGTCCAACGTGCTATAAAGCCTATGCATCTTTCAACAGCTCTGTAGATTTTACAGTTGACAATATCTAACAAACACAGAAGATGCAATAAACCAATAAAGCCTACTGTTTTCTGAGGATCATATTTATAAAAGCTATGCTTCAAGTCTACAGCGATTTCAGTAAGACTTAGTTGCTAAACGTGCTATCCTCCACGCTCTGAGGTTTTTCCGAAAGAGCTGAAGTAGAGCAAAGGACTCACCTTTTTCAACAGTCAACTGCAAGCAGGTATTGCATAATCAGGCCCAAAGTTTACAAACAGCTACGCATCCATAGTCTATATCAATTTTTATACAAACGTTCTTTTGCTACCCTCTTACACTGTTAAGTGGTGATCAAAGTATTATTGCATTAGGAAATTTACTCTCACAGAAGTAGCTACTTATTTTCATCTTTTTTTTTTTTGTTAAAAAACAATAGATAAATTCGCAGTGAAATGATAAAATTTAAAAACAAGTGTTCTTGTCAGAAGAGAGGAAAAAGAGGGTCTTTCCCCCTTCTAAGAAAACAAAGGATTCCTGAAAGTCTTGCACTGATTTATTTTTCCAATTTTAAATACCTTAGGAGTAGCGGAACTGCTACTGGCATGGTAGTATTTCTAACAGTCAATAAATCTAAAATATTATGTGTGAATATTGGAATGAAGCCATTAAGAAGATTACAGCATGCAACACAGCAGAGGGTCCACATGAAAAAAGGACTGGTAATTCAGGACAACTGTGACCACTGACCTCTGCACAGTCAAGACCACTGGTCAGTCTGACAGAATAATAGAGTTCACATGCATAGAAAGTCATCCAGCCTGTAACTATAATTTAAATACTTAAAAGAATGATTTAAAAATGCCTTTAAATCTCAGTTAATTTATTATGCAGCTTATTAGACAATGTCATATAGCAATATTTTTCTATCTTAAATTTATTTTTTAAAAATTCAGAACGGGAGCATTTCATAGACACTTTACTAAGGTAAACTATTAAATACCTATGGCACAAGGACGCTACCAGGCAAAGTGATCAAGAAAATAATTATCCAGTTTTCATCAGAGACAAGAAACAGTTTTATAAAAATCTTTGAGAATATTATGTTTCTTTTGTTAGACTGTTAATCTATCTGGAATCAATTTTTCAAAGGCATGGGTAGACTAGAGTTTCTTTTACATTTCCAGTTCCCATTTTAACACCCTTCAGTGGTACTCCTGCTTATCATATTTTTTCATCAGAAGTTTTACCACCTTCGTACATAAGCTTATGAGTCTTATTTATATAGGCCAAAATATTTCATGTACGTAAGCATCTGACATTTGCTCTAATGTTTCAAGTCTAACATGCCATTTTGGCTCTACACTCCTACCTCTTACAATTTTAACCCAGATGTTAGCAGTTGCATTGTCCCTAATGAATACAGAGGGATAAGCATTCTGCCATTTTTTGTGCCAAAGCCTGAGCTCTGTCTTTTGTTTGCAGATTTTCTAGCTATAATTTTTGCTTTCCATTAATTTTTAATTAAATTGTTTTATATATTGAAATACAGAAGGAGATTAAATTATTCAGAAGCTTCATTATAAAATCCTAAAATAACTTCTGTGAGTATATTTTGCATAAAACACAATACTGTTGTTTTGTTGTTGTTTTCTCCCCAGTTTTCTTCAGTGAAGTCTACTGTACAGTCTGCACATTAGACAAAATTCACTAACAGTAGTTCTTTATATATGTATCCTGAGGAAGAAAATACTCCTAAAAGTACGAAGAACTGTAACTTCTACTTTTTTCATGCTAGCATATTCATTTAGAGAACACTTTGGTATGCATCTGTAAAATGAGAGCTTGCATTCAGTGAAGATTCATTTCCATTTGTCCAGAGGACTTCCAGCTACTCTAGTATGTGACCAACGATGATGCCTAATTCTCAATTCTACCTCCAGCTACTGTTTGACAAGAGGCACGTACCTCCATAACATTATAACCTCAACCTTTTACACTGAATACAAGGTCAAGTAAAATCACCAACACAATGCAAGTTTACTCTCATAAAATACATATGCTCTTATAAAATACAACACATTCAAAACTCCTGTGCATCTATGTGCATACACTTTTTCATACATCAACATAAAATTGCATAATTCCAGAATATTTTATATAATCAGTTTCTTATACATTACTGAACTGTAGTTGATACTGAATCAAGAGGAATACTGACCAGACGAGCTACACAAAGTCTAGGTTTAAATGCTATTACAATGAAAGGGAACTTACATCAATAAAATCATCAAGAGTTGGATTTCTGTTGTTTCAAATACATACAAATTATCAGCAAAAACAAAGTATGTAGTGACAAAAATAGTATGTTACATCAGTGCCTTTCTTCGATTACGACAGTTTGTTTTTATGATTTTGCAATTTCAGAAAATGTAGCTCTTTGATTTCAAATTTTGATAAAAAATTCTTTGTGCTGACAACAGTTTGTGCATCTATAAGTAAATAACCAAACCGTGATTTTAAAATAATTTTTTTTCAGAGCTCTGTTGAAGGTAGGTGAATTTTGTGACTATATAAAATGATATACAGAACATGTTCCCCTATAGGCAATAGGAAAAAAAGGAGGGGGAGACCCTCTGCAAGATCAAAGTCCAGAAAGAACTGGCACTTAATTTATCATCCTTTACAGACAAAAGACAGTTTTCGTCATTTCAAAAGGATCAGATGTCTTTTATGACAAACTGGGTTTGCAGTTTAATTTACAAATAGAATTCTAAGTAAGCAGTCTTTGCTCTGCCAAAGCAAATGACAAACAGTATAGGTTTTCATTCGTGCAGCCCTCAGCAGGATAGAAGAGATTAAAATAAAACTGAAATAATTTAGAGAAAACAAATAAATGTTTCACAAAGTTGAAGAAGATCAAAGCCTGAATTTTCTGACCCCAACTGTACAAGCATTTCTTATTATATTGACCAGTGCCATCAGATCATTAATTAAAAGGAAAACGCTGGCAGGTGGCAGGGAAGAAGAAGCCGATAATTGGCCCCCTTCTTCTTTTTGCCTTCAAAAACTCTCTCGTTCTTTTGCAAGACATGCCACTAGGCAGACAGAAATGCCTACTTTGTAATATAATGATTAAGATGAGATGAAGAGACTCTTGCGTTTAGAGCAGCTATGCCTAATGAATGCAGCTAGCTTTATAATTATGATCCTACTTTTACAATAAGGGATATGATGTACCATTCAACATCTCCTCAACTGTCAGAAATGTAAAATATCAAACAGAGGATTACATTTGCTGCTTTTTACCCCCCCTATTTCTTTTACAGCAGTTAGCAAAATCAGGCAGAAAAAGCATCCATACAAAAGAGAAACTCCAAGAAACATCTATAAGACTCACCACTTCACCGGGTAGGTTGCTCAGGTCATTAAAAGGGTTTTCTAGATTGTTTGTGTCAACGTTTAGCAAAACCACATCTTCCAGTGATCTATTTTTCACTCTCTGCAAAGAGAAAAAAATACAAAAAAAAAAATTTACTACAGCATCCTCCTTGAAGTGCCTTTTTACTGTAATAGCTGGAATAGAAAATTTTTTGAAGAATAATACTGACAAAGACAAGGTTGAGCTTTCACATGTAGGATCTGTAAATTAGACATAGGAGTCAAAGATTATTAGAATACTTTTCTCATCAAACACTATGGTTATATTAATAACCTCTGAAATACAAGAGTATTCAATAAATTAATTCCTGAAAACAGAGAATTATTTAAAACTGTTAAGCACAATATTATACATGTATGTACACACACCCACACATACATATCTTTTAAAAACATTTCATTCTTTCATATTTGTGAAAATTAGATAGGATAATAATCATATAACCAGAAGAAAATAGAGCAAAGTAATTATTTTCAGATTTATGTAAGTCCCATTCATGTGACCATGTGACGTCTACTATCATTTCAAAAGATACTCTTTTGTCAATGGATTTGACTAGCAAGTAAGAATTAAACAATTTATTCCTTTGAGAGAACAATTTTTTAAAAAAGCAGATAAAACTCTTTTTGTACGGTCCTACAATAATATGCAATATTATGGGTCAGAAAATAATATCAGGATTTCAGTGATTTCATTTACAGAGTGTATTTGTTTTGTCATTTTCTGACTAAATAAATATCCTAGTCAATATATTACTATCAAAGCACACAGATTAAAGCTGCTTGGTCAATGAGAAAAGAATATCTGCCTACAGTTAGGAAACAAACTTGCCAGAGGTTCAGATAGGAGGAGAACCTTGTTGGTTTCGCAAACGTGAATTCCTCGTCAGAAATTGTGCTAGTAGAAGAATAAAACAGTTCCTGGATCAATTACCTACACTGCATGATAATCATGCTACACATGTAGACAGACTGACATGTGTCATCAAATAGTAATTAATAGAGACAGAACAATTTATTTTTCTATTTATCACTTGGGTAAGATCCATTGTTTTATTGTATGTTTAAGTATTAAAAAGCTTTTGGTTTTTGACAAAATTTTCTGTTTTCTAAAATAAAAGTCAAATGTTATTGGATGAATGCTGGATTCTGATTTACAGTGGAAGAAGAACGCAAGTCAGCTGAGGAATCAGAAGGATGCTGACTTTCACTTGACAGTGACCCAGAAATAAATTTAATTACTATTACTGGAAAGATCTGAAATGTTGCTGAACCTCTAACAAAAACATAAAAAATAGTATCACTGAGATAGCTAACATGCACAGAAACAAATCATGATGTAGAGCTTGTATTTTTCAATTTAGCGTTCGAAAAGTATCATTTCAAATAGGGACAACTTCACTTTTTAAAATGTTGAAGCTTAACATTTGTTATTCTGACCTAATAATAGGAGATTTTTTTCTGAAACATTTTCACTGACATTATTATTTATGGTACACACATCTCATGCTTATCACTACTCAGAAGTGTATAGTTAACTTACCTCTATTAAGCTTAAGTGGACGCCAATTAAATAAGGCATGGGTGCACTGAAGAAAAAAGAGAAAATCAAATTATCTTTTAGCTACAGCAGCATTTGTAGCTTTAAACATTTAAAAAGTTAGCTTATTTGGTTTCCAGGAAATATTCACTGTGTAAGCTTGTATTAAACATATACAGGCGCTCTTGAAATTTTTACTAGCTGATTGAAACTATTATCATTATTACAGTGTAGTAAAGGTGACCACAAAATAAATGACACTGGTTCTAACTGAGGAATTATGAATGAAATGGTGTGTAAGGCTTCATCCTCCTGCATATCTAACTTCAGTGACTACTATATGGCTACTATAGTGAAAGCAATCCTATCCCATTGGAGAAAATCGTCCACTGCCTGAAGTACAATAATTTTAAAATTCTGGAGAATGTGGTGTCAGTGAGCTTCTACAGTGCTCATATAATATCTCATGTAATATCTTATATGACCCAAGACAGCAAGCTTATTATTTCCAATTTGCATGAGACAAGGAATCATTCTTCACAGAGCCTCTGCAATGAGACCTCCTGCAGTATGCAAGCAAGAAAGTAAACTAATCAGATCAATTTTCACTGTTTTCTATAATGTTCTCTTTTGTCTATTAATCTGATAAAAAATATATTCACTATTTTTTTCTTTTAACACTAGATAATCATCATTGTGCTTTTTTATGCTCTGAAATTACTAAAAATATTCTCTCCAGAGAAGCGAGTAATAGATAGATCAGTTCAAGGAAGTCTGTAAGAAATGAAATACTAAGAGAGCAGAGAGAAAAATCAAGACTGAAAAATAATCTGAAAGCAAGACCACAGATATGAACAGTGTATCAATCCGATCACCTAGCTGAGCTTAACGAGGCACTGACCACTCAGGGACCCACTTCCTGAAGCCCAGGCGGGGCTCCCCTGGGCCACTTCCCATGGCCTCAGCAGTGCAGGTCCAGCTCTGCAAGAGGAGCAAACGCAGCTGGCTACAGCCACTGATATTGTAGAAAAAACTGGGCACACTACGGATTATCCAATTGTACTCATTAGGAATGTCCCACAAGAGAATATTGACTGAAGCAAATGAAAACAAAACGATGTAAAAAGTAACTGACAGATCAAAACGAGTTTTCAAGATATCTACACTGTCAAAAATCAGAGGTTTGGACAGACCACAAAATCTCATTGCTTAAGGCTCTCAGGCAGTGGTGTGCAGACTTCCAAAAAGGGAAATGAAGACTCCCACATCTTTGCAATGTCTTATTCTTAGCCCGATACTGAAAATCTGAGACCGCTTCAGCCAGGCTAGGGCATTATGCCTTCCAGACTAAACACAAATTACATGAAAACACAAATGGGTTTCTCTCCAAGAATGTGCTCGCAGAGCAGATGCACATACATTCATATGCAGTGAGGAATTAGACAGCTTGAAGACACTATAATTTCAAGAGTGTCTGACACTAGGCAATATATTTGAGTGAACAAATGTGAGCAACTGTGGCTGGCGCGTAAGTGCAGATTCTTCTGCTGAATGCTGAGCAAAACAGATCCTCCCCAGGTTCATCACATCAGAGCACCTCAGTGTTACAAGTGACACAAACCGGAGAAACTACAATGAAAAGAAGTGCTATATCACCTATGTATTTCATGCACACTTTTCTAGCAGCTTCACCAGGCCTGTACTGACTTGTAATAGCTGATGATTTGCTCCATTAATAAACCTGTCATTAGAAAGGGTAGTGTGCAGAACAAAGCAACAGCTACACCATTCCAATTTCAAAGTTAACAGAACAAAGCTAATTAGATAAACATATCTTGAAAATGCATGAAATAAAAAAAGCAGGCATGGGGAAGTCAACTTGATTTTCAGCAAAGAATTAGTTTTGTTACTGCTGGACTCTGAAGCCCTAACACCATACTTTTGTAAAATGTACATAAAGTTGTTTATTGTGGTACTACTGGGAGCTGCTATACAATTTTTACACTTGCTTATGCATGTTATTACAAAAAATATTATTAATCTACAGCATCATTTCCTAAAATAATTACTATGTTACGCAAAACATGCATGTTAATTGGAAAATAATTGTCCTACTGTCATGAAAACAGACTTGCACATACCCCAACTCAGGAAATATCAAATCACATAAGAAATGCTACAATCCTAGCTTGAATTTTCTAATTGCATTATATTCTTAACACAGCATCATTAGAACAGACACTTTATCATCTACAGACTAAACTGTCATACACTCATATCAGCAACTTAGTTTGCCCAGAAATTACACAGAAATTCAATATAACGTGCTTTACCCTTTACAACAATTGATTTTATTCAAATATAATTACTATAAGAATGATCAAACTTAATTCCTCTGAAAGCTCTCTTGAATGCCAGACCTTCACTGCATGAATGCAACCATATCATACAACGGCTTGGGTTGGAAAGGATGTCAGGGATTATCATGTTCCAGTGCCCCTGCCAGAGGCAGTGTTGCCAGCTACTGGGTCAAGTACTAGACCAGGCTGCCCAGGGGCCCATCCAACCTGGCCCTAAACAGCTCTAATGATGGGGTACCCAAAACCTCACTGGGCAGCCTGTTTCAGCACCTCTCAGTGATAAACATCCCCCTGAAATCCCATCGTCATCTCCTCTCCCATAGTTTACAACCATTTCTCCTTGTCCTATCAATATCTAACTTTATTAAAAGTTGATTTCCCTCCTGCTTATAATCTCCCTTTAAACACCGGAAGGCCATAATGAGGTCTCCCTGCAGCCTTCTCATCTCCAGACTGAACAAACCCAGCTCCTTCACCCTGCCTTCATAGGAGAGGTGCTCCAGCACCAGCATCTTTGCGGCCCTCCCCTGGACTCCCTCCAAAGCTCCATCTCTTTCCTGTGTTGGATGCCTCAGAATATCTTTTCTTCTGTGTACTTCAGCAAGTAATCTTAAAAAATACTTAGAGAACTGTATTTAGAAAACATGCTGCTCAAGAATACGTTGTAGGAAACTTATTTCTAACCAACCTGGATTACGTAATACTCCACATTGGTGGACTGTCATTACATTTCAAACCTGTCTTCACATGAAAGTGCTTGATAGAACCAAAGAGGTTTTTTGATTACAAAGGAAAGTGGGTGAATTTAAGTGCTTTGGTGCAGATTTAACTCAAAGATGCAATTTGCTTTTCTCACACCCACAAAACGTATCAGCCAAGCAGTTTAATTTCTTAAATTCTAACCCCTATAAAATTGCATCATTTATCTTCAGGAAATTTTAAAAGTATATAGTTCAACTCATTAAAAACAAAAAAGGTGGATTTCTCACAAAACATGTTAGATGATTAACGTGCAAAGTACATTGCAGGATCAGGACCTTTACTTAGAGAAGTAAATTTAAATGTATTTTATCTCTGTTTAAACATGTTCATACTCCCATCAAATGGCCAACATTATCAAAGTGATAATCCTCTACTTTGTTTATTTTACTATCATTCCAGAACAATGCTAAGAAAATGAGTTAGTGGGAGACATCTCAAAGTGCAAGTTAAACAACATAGTCTTTAAGCAGAGAAATACATTATGTTCAAGAGGAAAAAAGGTTTTCATAAGAGAAATTACTCTGTCAAAAATATCAAAATGAAAATATGAAAAAAAACATTTAGAAAATTATTTCATTCACTTTTAATTGATCTCCTTGGACCACACACTAAGTCTGGTCTAATGTATGTTTTGACTCTATAAATTCATCAAGTTTTTCTAACCTTGCATAGTATACAGCTAAGAGGAAAACATTTATTTCCTGTTAGACACCAGAGAAGTAAGAAAAAAGGTATTTTGTGCTTCTATTACACTATTCCAACCTATCTCTGAAAAGAACCATTCAAACCAAACTTGATCAGAGAATCATGAAAACATAACAATCTAATAAAAGTCTGAATTATAGCTACTGTAGTAAATTCATCAATTGCGCATTTCCTTCTGTGAACTTCATGTTTCCATTCAAACAACAAGAAGAAAAGGAAACTTTTTTCCACTTCTATTGTCACGTAGTAAAAGAGAAAAGAAGATATAAATGAGTTTTACAAGTTTAAGAAACAACGTGCTTCTCTCTAATGAGTAAAAAAAATTCTCAGGTCATGCCATAACGACCTAGAGTCTCAAGTATTATCATCATCACAGGGAGCTGTATACAGCATCTAACATTATTATTTCTCAAAACATCATCTGTGCTTAGGAGGGCAAATAAAAAAATCTTCTAGCATTCAGGATGCACTCGGCAGGGTACAACTTAAATAAGGGGTGTTGATCTACCTTCTGAGAACAGCATTTACGGATGATACTGAAGAAAATAAAAAGCTTCTGGCAGTAAGTTCAAGTAATACAAAAACTAAGCAAATACATCCAAGCTATATCCCCATCTTGGTGCATATTATCAAAGCTAGGAGGAAAAAATTGGGACAGAGTTTCTCCAGAAGAAAACCATCATTAAAGATGAAAGGCTTAGCTACTGTTGAAAGCAAAGCATGAAGGGGTGTTTGTTAAAAAAAAAAAATAATAATAATAATATACAGATGAAGTATAGGAATCATCCTAGACAAAGTTATACCATGGACAAACATTGAAAACTAGAGGAAAAATATCAAAGACTTGAGGAAATGTAATGAGAATTTCTTTCAAAACAAGAAGTTCAGTGGAGCGGGTGGAGTTCAATCCAACATCAATATTTACAGGTTTCAGAAAAAAAAAAAAGCCCTGCAAGCGCATAAGCGCATAAACATAATTTATTTCTGTGAAGAAAAAACGTTAACAGAAATACAAGAATTAGGCTGGTACGCATCTAACTTGGACTCAAGTTTTGTCTATAATAATTCTTGATCTCTAAAATGGCTTTAAACAGTTCATTTATCCACCACAGATTCATAGCATCTATTTGAAGTGAAGGCCTCCACAGAGAGATACTCTTATATTAGTTCCCTAAGGGAAGCTCATTTGGTAACACTGGTACTACTGTCAACAGAAGTAAATCCTTTTTTTAGCCTGAAATCTTAAAAACCAAATACCTGGAATTGAAAATTACCTCAAATTAGCCTGGTATAATGAGTAATGACCTTCCGAAAGGAAACATCATCCCTTAAAGGATCAGATGCCACTCAAAAAGTGGCCTTTTCCAGTGTTTTAAGTATAAAAAGGAGATTTAAAGCAAATTTGGCTAAGTGCTGAATATGATCCTGAACCTGGATGAGCCTAAAGCACAGACACGGAATTATTCCTTGCACCTAAGAAAAACACTGATGCTTAAAAACACTAATGCTTAATTCCAGAAAGATCAGTCAGTGCTTTTTGAATGCTGCTATCAGTATCACCTATCTCAAGTTAATGTAAACATTAAATAAATGAAAACTATAAAACTGTTACATTTAACTTACTGAACATGACAACTCTACCAATGATACATGAACTGTTATAACAAGCACGATTCTTGGATGCTCTGTTGACAGTAATCAGGACACCAATTCAAAAACCATGTAAAAGCATAGTGAAATATCTCTGTTCAAGACACTGATTGAAGTGTTTTCATGTATCAGACCCTGCGCATTTAGTCACGTAAGTAGACCTCGTTCTCATGAGCTACTTCGAATTGTAAGACAGGTAAGAATCTCAGAAGTGAAGATAACAGGTTATATCTTACCAGCAATAGTCCAGGAGATGTGGAGGAAGCACTGGGATGTAAATGTGCTGCCAATACATGGGATACAATAATGCAGCTGATGCATGAACACAAGCAGTTAACTAAAAAAAAACAAACCGCACACACAGAATTAGCAACAAAAACTAAGATGAAGAATAAACAGAAAATACAACATTTTAAAATAACTTTTGTATCTGCAAGAAACTTCACGTCCTCAAACCACATATGATAGCATTTTTAATTACTTTAATTGCTTAAATACATATATGAAAAAACCTAATATATGCACAACATTCACAAGAAGTCAGACTGATGAGTCAAATTCCAAATCAGCTCTTCTTAGCTTATCTGAAAAAGATAAGCATGCAGTTGTTGATGCTTGTCATGATCTACAGTTGCAGGTGCAGCCACACACGCACAGCACAAGTGCAGCCCTGCTGCACCAGCTGGGCCAGGCTGGAAAGGCAGCATGGGGACTCACCCACCTTCCTCTTTGGAACAAGGGGAACTGATCATGCATGAAGCCACACAAGTGTGCTGCACTCCAGAAGAATTCAATTCTAAATCTGTCACTCTATTTCCAAACTACCTTTGCAAAAATAAAATAAATCTAAAGAGAATGTTCCTTGTGATGGTAATGCAACTGCGTTACAACTTTCAAAAACTTCTGCCTTTCTCCCCTGGTTCCTAAAACAGAAACTGGCAAGTCTGGCAGCCAGCACCACCAGAAGATGAACAACTCCTTGACCAAGAAAGGAGAAGTTACAATCTGCTTCCATTCAAAACGGTCACGTAGGCACAGCTGGTTTCTGTTGATTTCTGTACACTTTTAGTTCGTTTTTTGCTCGTTTTCTGGTTAATTTTTAAACAAAGCATCACTATGGAATTGATGAGGAGCTAAGCCTTGTTCACTTCTTGAGCAAACAAAATAATCTGCAATACCTTAAGAACTTGGATTTCATCTCTCATGTACGGCATTATTATTAGGGAATCAGTTTGTTTTATTTATGTTAGTAGGTAACCACAGAATGAGAAAATAACAAAATCATGTTCAAAATTAGGCAGCCAATAACCACCACATACAATACTAAAAACAAGACGAAAATTATATACATATACACACACATTCATATACATACTCATATGTATAAATAAAGCCTTACTCGAGATCAACTAGGATAAGAACTGCGCTTGAAACAAAAAATAAGAAACTCAGCCATAAGATTTAACACACTCTCTTACAGGTTTGGCAGGTCACACCCAGAGAGCAATTTCTGCTACTGATGCTATATTGTCCTTCTGCTTTCCTGCTTTACTTACCAGCATCGCTTAATGAAGGCTGAGCATGGAAGCACACACAAAGGAAATGCCCTACACAGAAGACACCAAGCTTATAGAAGAAGACAAGACTGTCCTAATGTTTCACATCACAACAAAATTACTGTCTGAGGTTAACTTGATTATCGCTGCCCTTTATTAGATGTGTAGTTTTACAGTAACAGAATGAAGAGCTAAAAATTAAATGTAAATCCTGCCTATGTAGCAAGTGCTAAAATATTATGGATTTTACAGGAAAAAACGTCCCTGTTGGTGAAACAGATCAGCAGTTAAAGCTTTCACACCCAGGCTGACTTAGACAGTTACTCCTGTAAATAAAAATTACGCTGTAATTTTGTATATATATTTTTACACTAAAAAGGAGAAAAAAATCATTAGAAGAACACCGCAGCAGAAATCAGGGACAATTACAATTTGTGCAGCACAGTTTGCTCAGCACTCAGATTAATATAACACGATTAAATATGGAAAAGAAGAGGGTCTGAAAGCTCCTAAGGGATATCATTAGGGCAAATTGCCAAAGAATGAAACATGAGCCAGTCAGGAGAGCTGGAAGCTGCAGCAGTACCAAGGGACCTGAGCGCTCGACAGTTGGAGCTTGAGCGCGGTGTGAGCTGCGGGTTAAGGCGACGGGAGGCTGCTCGCTGACACACGGGATGTCACCATTGACCGGCGCACGGCCCGCGCCTGACAGCTCTGCTGCAGGAAGCCAAGGATATCATCATCCCCTACTTAAACTGGTCGGTTCGTATTAACATTTCGCTTCCTAGCTTCACAGCAAACAGCTGCAATTACTCTCTGTTCAGACTTACGAAAAAGGCAGTTTTAATAATTAGAGCTTGGTGACTAAGAATTAATTGATTTGAGGGATGAAATTAATAAACACTTACCCCTTCTCTACGTGGTGGGATTTATGAGCTTTATTTTCATATTCTTTCCCTACTGTGTTTAACTTCTACTACAAATAGTGTAAATCAAGCTCAATATCATGGGTTTTGGTCCTTTAATAATTCCATATTCACTCCAAGTAATCATAATGACTGCATAATAGTCTTTACAGAATATAAATTTCAAATCACAACTACCTACACATACTACCTATATATATAAAAATCAGGGTGTAATTCAATCACATGAATTACATGAAATGAAGCTGAGCATACGGTTACATAGGTGATCCCCCTGATGTATATACATCTACCTCCTCCTCTTAATAAGTGTTTTTAAATTATGAATTAGCATGACGATACAATTTGAATAAAGAAATATTTTTCTGTCTTATGTCTGTATTGTATTTTAGCTCTTGCTTTAGCAGAGAAAGGGGACAATTCCATTTAAAATAATAGAAGTTTTATTAACTTTTGTTTCAGAATCTGTATTTTGGTGTAGCACTCAGACTGACATTTAGCGTGTTTAACAACAACAACAAAAAAAATCAGCATTTCTAGGAGGAATGGTAAAGATTACTTATGCATCAATATTTTGCTCTAGTGGCCCTCACCCTTATTTCCTATAATTTTCAATCTAATGCCTCCTTTCCAAATTTCCATTTATGCTACTGCAGTAGACTTCCAAATATTTTAACATGGCCGGAATATGTTTCAGTTTCCTGCTGTACACAGCCCCCAAGACAAGCGGCTAAGGGATTCTGCTACTCTTCAAACCATGTGACATTTTAAATACTGTGCCAACTCTGTCTTTAAGCAAATACTGATATGATAATTACCAATCTCATATCAAAACACATTTTCTGGCAAATTTTCTTTTTAAGTGTTTCAACAGTGAAAGGCACCAGCTATTTAAGTAACATATCTTTTTAACTGTCAGTTTCGCACATATTAAGGAGATGCAGAATATTGCAAATCTCAGAATAATGGTGCAAGTCCAAAGCAACCAGTTCAAGTGAACACACAGGTAGTGAGCTTCCAAATTCTTCTATCTGTGCTTGGAGGTCTACAGAGATGACCACTGGATTTGGGGAGAAGACATCTGACAGCTGCTATGCCTAGGAAAAGAGCCAAGCAGGAACGGGCACCTGCAGGGAGCCGATGTAGGAGAAGGGAAGGCAGAAAGCTCCAAGTGGAGAAACCAGCCTCTGTTACTTGACTGAGTGGAGAGAAGCACATCTGGTGAGGCCTTTTGCAGAAAACAGTCCTTTGCACTGTTTATGGAAAAAGGTACTTGCATGGAGCCTGTTTGGTCATGATCCACTTTTAAACAAATTATTCAGAGAAACAGCATAGATTTGAAAAATCTCCTTTTCAGGACAGGCAATTATTAACCCAAATCATGAGATTCTCTTCAAAGCTTTGTAAAACCTTTCCTACTTAGCCTGTGACTACTGGAGATTACATCAGCAGGGAACTCAAATTGCTTTTACAGTAAAACTTGCATAAAATTTGCTGTATTTATATACACACAAACACAAATCAGTGCTCAACTCTATAATATGCTAAACATTCTTAAATTTTTGAGAGCAGAATGTTTCTGCAGGGCCTACGTAATACAAATTTGATAGTTTATCACCTGGTTTGAAGCAGTGAATGACATTGGAATATACACCTAGAGTCCACTACATTGGAGAATACTACCAGCATTGTAAGGTGCCCATTACAAAATGGGCTGGCGATTTTTAAATGAAGCTTTTGTCTTTTGAACTCCATGTGTCAATATTGAACAGAACTTTCAGTATGTCTCCAGCTTCCAGATTTAATCATGTTATATTAATCTGAGTGCTGTTACTTCTTCAGAGTATTTTTCTTTATTTTAAACAATTTCTTCCATATTGAAACTTTTATTTAATGTAATATTAAAAATGGGTTGAAACTAAGGGGTTTTAAATCACATAAACAACTTGAGTCCATTAAAATTTAATTTTGAATTGCCAGTGTTTTGAGAAGAATAAAATTGTGTCCCATTCTATCAGTTAATTTATTAACATTAGAGTACAACTGAAAATTTCAGCTTTAGGTCTCTTCTGGTAACTGTGGTCAGCATCACCATCTCAGCTTTCACCACATGGCCAGGAAAGCAAGCATTGTTTTTTGCTAAAATTCCGCAGCGATTCCAGCACAATCATTTTCCTTTTCTCCTCATTAAAAAATAAAAATAAAAATGTCAGAACTAAGTGTGAGCAGATAATATGGTCTCTCCAAACAGTGGAAGAACACATTACAAAGTTTGTAAGAAAAATTCATTATTGGGTGACAGTAAACTGATTAACACCAACTACCAGCAAGGCTGAGATGATGCACAAATCCCCAAGAGACCAAGGAGTTCCCTTTCTCCTCACAGCACTGAGCTGCCACTCAGGAAAGACTGTTCAAAATTTACACAGTGCTGAACAGGAACAGTCTGAACAGCTTTAATTCAAGCCTTGATCAAAACAGGTTTACCCACTTCAGGGCAGCTCCACCTTCCCCCCCAAGTATCTATAATAATTCTAGTGTGTGTATCTGCTACGCCAATATTCAATTTATTAATGAACTGTTGATTTTAAAATGAGTACCTTTTTTTGTTAAAAAAACAGAGCAATACATCGAGAACAAAGATTTTCCACTCATATTATGTTTATTTTACACCCATTACTTACAAAATTTCAATGAATAATATGAAAACAATTATTCTGTATCCTGTATAGAAGTATTATTTCTAATCTACTTCTTGCTTCCTATAAAAAATAATTTTATTTAAAGCAGTTTCAGTAACCCAAGGTAGAAAGAGATGCAGAGCACAGGTGACAAGTCTTGCACACATTGCAGTGCAAAAGCTAGAAGTATGGAATTTGATTAGCAGAATCTTGTCTGAAAGCCAAAAATGGCAACAGAAGTTAGACAAAGTAAAATTAACCCATGACACTGTACAACCTTTCAAAATCTACAGTAAGTAACTAAAGAATTACTGTGATAAAACCATTTCCTGAAAAGCCTTCAAACACTGTCAATCTCTGTCAACACCATGTCCAGAAATGCCTACTGGAGTGCTCTCTCCCTCCTCCCTCACAGTGCCACTGGGCTAAAGAAATGTTTCCCTCCCACTGCCTTGACCACACATATGTTGAAAGATGCCAAAGATTCTGCTAACTCATCTACTTAGCTATACCTACAGCAATAAGATGTAGAGGGTCACCATTCCTAACTCGGTAGCTGCCATCAACCTGGACCAACTCTTATTGCACTTACCCCAGCACTCGCACTCATTAGAATTCCTGTGAAAGCAATAGGCTCTTTCTGAAGAAGCCTTCATCAGATGAAAGGAAGCATCTCTTCTTTATCAAAATCCCTAAGATCAACTTTGTCACAGGTGACTTCCATATCTAAATCTTGTTTGGTCAAGAATGAAATTAGGCCCCAACCTGAAACAGATATTTAATGCTTGCTAAAACAAGTCTTCTCATCCACTTCTTGAATGGGCAGGTGAAGACTGCTGGGAATTAAAAATGGGAAGGGAGCCCTTGCTTTGGCCATTTTGTAGTACAGAACATATAACCCTCCCCAGCTCTAAAGAATATATATAGTCAGACTAAATCATACACTTAGTCTATTCTGCTGGCACTGGAAAGAAGACAGAAGCCACTGATTAAAAAAAAAAAAAATTAAGCAGCAAAAGAGACCAGAGTGTACTATCCAAGCCAAGATAACCAAAGCCACTTCTCATGCATTTCTTTAATTTAGCTCCTGGCTAACAGTTTCCCATCTGCCATCCCCATAACCTCAAAGAAGAAAAAAGAGAAGGCCTTAAGTGAGCCATGATGTATTTTCCTCCTGAGGCCCCCAGCACTTCTTCCTCAAATAGAGGAGAGAACAGAGAAGCATTTCTAGTCCACAGATGAAAATTTTAACTTCATCCATTGTAAAAATGAAATACAGAGAAGAAAGTAATATTAAAAGCTAGTCTCTGGTGTTTTATTTTAGTGTTATTCACTTCCTTTTATCCTTATTCTAGAAAAGGGAAAGGGAAGAGAAGAGTGTTGCTCATGAATTTGACAGCACTTCATATACAATCAATTTCATTCTTTTCTTGCAATTCTTGATTCACAAAGCAGCATTATGGCATCATTCCTGTGCATTAGTTTGTAAAGGAAAAGACTGAAGACACAGTTTGTTCCTTGCCTATGGCTTCAAGAATGACACATTTCTCAATAACAGAAGCTGAGCAGAAAATAAAATTGAAGTGGTAGTAGACATAGGAAAACTCGGTAAGGAATAGCACCATCAGTGTAAGCATACTGTGCTTACATTGAGGACCTACAGGCACTTTTATGGATAATCTGAGGTACGTATATACACAAGTAGGTGTGGTTTGCATAGGAAGAGCCACGTAACTATTCAGTTACTCAATTTCACCATTCCAAAGGTTTTTTGTTGTTGTTGTTTTTATGTTTTATGCAGAAAAAGAAATGTTTGGAAGTTAGTCATATCAGCTTTGATACCACCACATTACAGATTAGGTTAACTGACGCACCTCCTACTGATACTCATTTTCTCTATAACAAACTATTTATGCTTTTTTTCACCATGTTAATTTCAGTTCCCTCATTTTCTTAAGCATCTATGTATATTCTTAATAACTTGTTTGTTCTCATTTTAACATTCATTTCCTACCTGCTTTACCTCTTCTCTCTCAAAAAAAGACAGAAGAACATGTATCTATACATATTTATGTCTTTTTTCTGACCATCTTATAACTCCACCTCTCTTCCC
Source organism: Lagopus leucura (assembly GCF_019238085.1). NCBI lineage: Eukaryota > Metazoa > Chordata > Aves > Galliformes > Phasianidae > Lagopus > Lagopus leucura. The sequence goes on from NW_024962266.1 coordinate 8,016,908, forward strand.
TCATCTATTTTATGACTCTCTATATAGGAAGAGCTATGCTCTCATAAAATAAGGGAGTTCTGCAAATGTTCCTTGCTTCTGAAAGAAAAGTTTCCAGGAAAATAGTTTTTATTAACATTTCCTCCCCCAGAGTAACTCCATGGTATGTTCTTCTGCCATACACTAATTAAGAAGCAGCAGGGAACAGCTTCCTTGTGAATAACTGACAGACAACTTATTTACTGCAAGACTAGAGATAACCACTATGTTATAATTCATCTCACCAACGGCAAATTTCAGAAAAAAAAAGCAATAAGGCAGTATGTGAAAAAGAAAAAGCCTTGTCATAATGGCATACCAGAACAGAGAGCTAACAGTACATTCACATACTCTTCTGTAACTCATCTTCATGTTTCCTCTTCTCACATGAGACAGTGCTGGTCATCCATAGCAGCATACGGACCCCTTCAATTCCCATTTTCATGCAGCCCAACCCACAGCTGTACGTGAGATTTTGTTTGGTAGAATTTACTGAATTGCCAAAGTTCACATGAATTGAAAGAGAAAGAAACTCTTGCCTATATCTGAATCTTGGATTTCTTCTTTTTTTCTGAAAAAGTGAAAATTTTATTTTGAAATGAATGTATAGATCACTCTGTATGACAAAATGCTTTCCTTCCACAGAATTTGTGTTTAAATGACAGCCAGTGATACAGTGCTGTGTGTTTTACGCAAGGAGACAAGTAATAGCAATCTGCAGATTTTCTGAACTTCCAAAAAAAGAGAGTTTTCCAGTTCCTAATTCTTGCTGTAGATCCTAGCCACATTTTGATGCCATATTGACATCTCCCTTCCCTGTTCGCATAATTCCACTGCTAGCAGCACACAGTGATAGGACCCCAGCTGCACTCACAGCATCCACCTCTGGCCAACTTATCTCACCTCTGGCCAGTTCATCTTAGACTGCTTATACCTGAACTCTTAATTATTAAATGCCACCACTCCTTCTGTGCACAAACCGAATGATCTAATTGACCTAACGATTCAAAATGAATTCTAACAATACTTCTGGGAGCTCAATAAGTATCAGCAGAATATCTGTGCTGCTTGGCAAGTTAGTGATAAATTCCTACCCGTTTCTATTTTCTAAGAAACAAATTTAGTCTTTAACACATTTCTGCCCACAATGTACTACCTCGCAAGAACTTGAGATAAGAATTTCACTTCAAGTCTATATTTTTTTAATTACTCAGATAGCATTGTTTGAAATCAATCTATGAAACAACGTACATTTTCAGATAAAATTGTAACTATGCTGTAGTGCAGAATGAAAAAAAAATATTGTAGCTATAGGTGGTTGAATTAGAACTGGGAGTATCACATCAGCATAAGGAAACGTGATGCTGTCACTAAGTTGTATGACAGTTCCTAATACAATGCCATTGTTTTCCCAACCTGGAAGGCTTGTAGAGAGCCAATTCTTTCACTGTTTTGGATCTTTACTTTGCAGCAGAGAAACATCTCCATAAATAGCCAGCTTTGTATGCCAATTAAAATAAAAAAAAAAAAAAAAAAAAAACCCACAAAAGAACTGTATCTTGCTAGGCTCCACACTAACATGCACTGCATTCCTGAAATCACACCTCAGCTATCTGGCCCAGTCACAAAGCACTTCTTGGCTCATTTTTTAAGTATACCCAGCAATCTGCAGCACATACACCACAAAGAAAATTTAAATGAAATGTGAGAAATAGACAAACACTGCAGTTGCCTTCTGAATCAGTTGATAGTATTGCTGTTTTGGGACAAACGGATTTTGGAATCAACTCCAGAGTCTTAGATTTTGGGTTAGATGTAAAAGGTGTGATATGACTCACAAAAATAACGTGCTCAAGTGAGAATTGCTTGGCCCCCCACTCAGCTGTTCACCTGCATCACGTTCTCCAAGGAGCATTCTCAACTTCCCATTGCTTGATTAACCACAGAGAGCACAACTGTACCCAAAAAGGCAGCGGAGGCAAAGAACACTACTGCTCAGACCAACTAGCACAACCGAGTGAACTGCACAAAGCTCTCTTCACATATAAGCAACAGTAAAAATACTACAACAAGCGTACATTGCACGGAGGCGATTTTCAGTGCTCTTTCAGCACATAAAAAAAGAAATCTGTCTTTTATTGACATATACATTCCTTCTTACAGGGAGCACCAATGAAGCCAGCACAAAGCAGAACACTGCAGCCACAGAGCTCTGACACATCAGACTCGTATTACCTAAAACAAATATTGGTCAAAATGGAGATAACGTTTAGACATTTGCTTTAAAGTGTAGCATCCTTTCCACCTGCCACTGTAGGCCGCAGAAGATACACTCTAGTTAACATATTACTGACAGGATGATGAGAAAGCTCCTGTCAGACACTGGCCAGCTGGGTGTTTGAGACAAAACGCACAGCCCCAGCTGACTAGTTAGAGAAAGGCTGGTGAGGTACAATTACAGAGGCATATGACAAGCTTTCATGCTTGAGTGACTTGAGAACCGATGACATGGCTTTAAACAGCAATCCTTCCTACCTCCGGTCACAAAACAGCAATAAGTCAACTGATGCACTGTTGTAAAATCATGATTTATTCCTTTGCTTTGAATACATGAGAGTATGGTATGATGTTCTGGTAGACTACCACAGCAGGTGCACTTGGGGCCTCAACATCTAGGGCCTGCCTCCAGCATGCATAAAATCAATGTTGTAGTTCAGCCTTTCTGGAAAAGCCTTCCCCAGCACTTTAATAATTTATAGTGAGATTAAATTGAAAACTTATTTGTACTGAAACTCTCACAGCTGCATGCACCTAACAAGAATACATGCAGATGTTGTGAGGAGTGAGGAAACAGTGCTGTGCAAGAATATACAGTATGGCATCTAGGAAACATCTTCCTTTTACAGTTAAAATGAAACAACAGTCGGCACCGCAAATAAATCAATTCCTTTGTTTCATTCATTCTTTCGTATGTTTCAAAGCAGATAATTTGTTTCTCTTCCTGAGTTTACCATTCAAAAGCCAGAAATTGCAATTTTTGCTGCAAATGTATCTTACAGAGCATAATCCTCAGGCTAGCTGAATCTGTCTCTAACACTGAGCCTAAAGCAAGCTGTGAGGTTGGTGATAATCACATTACTAAAGGGGCTGGAAAGTCAAGCTCATAAAAGAACCAACACTTAGGTCAAATAATGACCCAGAAGCTATCACAGGAAGGAGCAGTGGGAAGTTTCCACTTCTATCTTTGTAGTAATTGGTATGGCAAGTAGACAAATATCTCCATCAAAGGAGTATTTAAAGGGATATATAGAGTTTAAAGACAGATGCAATAACTACATGGCAATTGTAAATATGAAATGCTTACAAAAGAACAAACGCTTAGCTGAAATAAAATATAAACTGACAATTGAATCAAAGCCTCTTAGATAAATTGGTAATTATCTTTTTTAAAAAATTTAAATTACTATTCAATAACGAAATGCAAGAAACTTTTTTCTTTATTTCCCTTTTCCACTGAAGTATACCTTTTTTAAAAAGCATCCTTGCATCCTTCTTTTTCCCTTTTGTCTTTTCCCAGGACTGATCCTTTACTTGAAGTAACGAAAGCATGAAATTCACAGGGCAACAATGCTAAAATTACAGAGTAGTCCTCTACCCCTCTCCCTACACTTCTCTCCTCCCCTCAACAAGGATGAGGAAAAACTAAGCATGACCTTGAATTATGCCTTTCTCTTTATCAGTCCCTGTTCTGAGATAGCGAACCAAAGCAGAAGTGATAACTGGAGGTGACATCACAACCCAAACCCCATGAACTGACATAAACACTTGGTATTCAGTTAACCTCAGAGATAAGGCACAACTCCCTTAACAGAAAGTTGCACTTAGCAAAGATCATTCTTTCAAAACGAGTGCTATATATATCAAGCTGTATTTCAGGAATATTGAAGTGCAGCTCTCACAGCACAACAATCTGCTGCATAGAGCTCGCATACATGCCATTTGCTTACCTGTACTGTATAAGGCATTCCAACATTTTAAAGAAGAAACGCGTAAAAAATATTGAATGATTCTTAGCTATTCAACTGAATTCTTCCAGGAGATCCTGAGAAGTGCTTTATTTGATTTTTAAATTCTACTGTGCTGTAAGGAAGGAAGCCTAGCGTCACTCCCTGTTCTGTTTGTGAAAATGCTAAGCAGATTCTCTCTGAAACTCCTGATAAGCCAGCACTACTCACTTGTTTTCTTATATCTCACTTCTGTAAGAAAAATTTTGCCTAGTCCTGTATTGAAAATGCTACACAATGTAGCAGCTATTTCATTTAAATTCAACTTACATAGTATTAGAAGACTGGAAAAAATAACCATAATGAAGTCGTTTGGAATCTGAAAGTGGAAATAAGGTGGTGTACATGAACGCAGTGTAATTCTGGTACTATTTCTCCTGTTGTCACATCACAGGAACAGAGGCCAGCCGATATGTTGAGCTGAACAACAATATGCCTTAAAAAGATCCAAATGTAGGCTGAGAGTACAACTGCAAATCCTGCGAGGCACATTGACACATGCCCACCTGCAGGACCCTCTTCCAAAGGCACAGAGCTGCCATCATGATTCCTATTTTCTCACTGCTGGAGCAGTAAAAGGGGTTTGGCTGAAGCATCGTTACAGTTGAGGGTATTTTTTTTATGGCATATTTTTTTCTTTCATTTTTCATACCAAGATGTGTCCCAAACTGGCAAAAAAATAATAAAACAAATCAATTGCATGTTTCCTTTTACTGCATTGCCTGAACTTGTACCAAGTCAGGTTCTTTGAAGAGGCTTTCCCTTGAAATTCTTGATGCCCACTAGGGTCACCTTATTACTCTACTGCAACGCCCAATTCTTCCCATGACCAGTTCCACAGAAAATAAGAGAAAGAATATGGAAATTTCATAAGATAGAGTAAAATCTTTGGTGCCTAAAAGATATATCACAGTACGTTAATTTAAAGACTGAATATATTCATTCACTACTCATTTTGCAGGTTTTATAGTTGTTCATTTGGCTTCTGATTAAATGACCTCATGTTTCTTTCATTCCCTAATTAATAGACTTAATTATTTCCACATTCTGCAAATTATCATTAATGTAGTATGTATTTTATATATAGCATATACTGTATATATTTGTTTATGGATTATGTATACTGTATATAGCATGTGTACTGTATATTTAGATATACACAATGTTAAGAATCACAGTGAATATAATATATAAATTTATTTATGTATATATGTGTTAATCAATTGCTAATATCTAGAATTGTAAAAACTGTCAGCCTTTCATGATGGTTCTTAATCCTCTGTTGAGTTTACTTTGGACTCAAAAGAAGTTAAAGGCTTTTAATCCACTATTTACAGTCCAACATTTCTCACTCCTTATACACACACATTTACTGGAAATCAGCATCCACACGTCTTGGAAAATACAAATTTTTAATAGTATACCCAAACTTGTGTGTATACGTTGAAAATAATTGTTCACTTATTGGGTAGCAGAATTAGTAGCGTTTAGAAATAGAACTTTGGTCTCCCACCATAGAAACAACATAAAACAACGTGTTTTATGGATACTTTTGAAAAACATAAGGTATTTTTAAGGACTGATCTTAACAAGCCAAATAATTTGTGTAGCAAATAAAACCAATGACAAAAGTAGCTTGTAAAGCAGTAGTCTCATAGTAACGCAAAATTAATATTTGGTATATATTCAAAATATAGGGGATTTTAAAGCCTCATTAGATTCTGAAAATATTAGAACAAAATTAACACCTGAATATTTATATATAGTTTCAAAATGAAATGCAACATTCTTTTATTAAGCAGTCTACACAGGTAAAAGGAAAGAAAAAAAACATCTAATGTGGCAGTAGTCTAAATCCTTTATTAATAATAAAATGCTATTTTGAGTTGTATGCTATTATAAGTCTGAAGAGCTGTTCCAAATCAGAGCTATTACAGTATGCACTCCCAAGCCATTCTAAGAAAGATGAATCTACCTATTACCAGGTTAGGATAGCAGCTATTATTATGGCCCCTTGATTTCTTTCAAGTAGCTCCAATGGAATAAGCCACAAGTGAATAATAAAGATCTTATAATAGCCCTTAAGAATTCTTTTTAGGCTAGAAGGCACAGAAATGAGCTCAGGAGAGTTAAAGAACTCTCATCTACTGATAAGGAAAATAATTAACCTGACTTAATGTATCTGAGTAGGCCTTATATAAATCAGACTTTTGTACTTCAAGAGCCAGACTAAAACCATATATCAGAAAAGTATGTAGATATTGTCTTATGAGTACACATGGAACATATCTAAAACCACAAAGGTCTGTAGGTCATTTTGTGAAACGTTCAATATATTCTACTGAAAAGGAGACGTGTGAAGTACTTACAGTGCTTAGTTTGCTCGAGGTAATAATGATTCTTCTCTCATGCAACATACTGGCATAAAGTTGCAGCATGTTGTTCACATCCACAGCAACAAAATACTCAGTGAGGTTTCTCTGTTTAAATAAATAGGATGTTAACAATATAGTGCCAATGGTAGCTAAGAAAAACATTAATACACTGTATACCAAAAAATTTGACCAATTAATTGGTAGAAAAAAAATATTAAGGAAATTACATTAAAATGCATATGCTCTAAAAATAGTAAATAGAATTTTAAAGCTAGTGATGATCTAGCTTTGGAACAAGCTATTACTTTGATGATTTGAAGATTATTTGGTAACGCTTCTGAAATTAGAGTTGTCCACTTTCTGAATCTAAACAACCGAAAATATAGCACATCAATAGCAATGTATGCTAGTAACTGTAACTTCCAGCCAGGAGCGGATCTCCCAGCACCACAATAACTGCTCTGCCATAATTACGACAATGAAACCACAATGTTTTGCCAGTCTCTCCCAAGGTGAGCACATGTTATTCTACTTCAAGGAAAGCAAACCAGCTTGTTGGGAAGAAAAATGCGCAAAAACAGCCAGCTGTAGTAGAAGGTTGTGAGTGTACCTCTATGGGATTTAACAAAAAATAAAGCCACCAGTACATTTTATTCATAGGTCAGATAATATAAAAGAGGGGGAACTGGAAAAAAAAAAAGGGGGTGTGTGTCAGGTGGGTGGGTCTCTGTGTTCTAGATGAACTTAATATTTCTGTGTGGCACAGAACCACAGAAATACAGGCTCTGAATTAGTCTGAAGACCACCCGCAAAAATGCATAGGAAAACAGCAAGCATAACTATTGGGGGATATGTACAAAAATATACCAATTCACCTCACAACATACAAAATATACATCTGATTTCCTAATTTCACATGTCCATTACCACACCTGCAACCAGAACCTCCATTGACCTCTCAGAAACAGCATACCCCTGAATGCTAACACAGGAGCCTACCATTGGCATGTACCAGCCCAAGGACAGGAGCCGGAGCAGTGAAACTCAGCTTACACTAGCTGTGGGGTCAGCAGAGACAGCAAGGGCTTTTATCCCAGAAGATGTGGGATGGGGGGTGGGATGTGGTGTATGGGATGGGGGGTGTAGGGGAATTTAGGGGATGGGGTTGCGATGGGGGGTGTAGGGGATGCAGGGTGTGGAATATGGGGTGGGATGTGGGGTATGGAATGGAGGGTGTTGGCAGTGAGGGCATGACAGAGGAATGAAGGCCTGAGGGCAGCACGTGCTCCTGAGGCTCAGAACTGTGACATGGCCACCACCAACAATGCAGGGAATGCTGTGTGATCCAGAGCCACTGCTGAGCGGCTGCTGCTCCAGTTTCTTGCAGGCCATAACTAGGGGATCCTAACCTGAGGGAAAACCTGGATGGTGATCAGGAGATTCGATTCCTTTTCAGATACATTTCAATATTAAATGAGAATTTCTTAGAAGAAATGACAGACGATCCAATGAATTAAACAGTTTTATGTAAACTCGTAAATGTATTATTAATTCAAAGACACAGAGCATGGAGTTACTCTGGGTCCATCCTGCATAGGTATTTGGAAGCTGAATTGAGAGTGTTAAGGGCCACAAATGCAGCATTTAGAAAGATTCTGGTCCTCCAAGCATCCCCTTTAATGGGTTGTCAGAAGCTGATGTGCAAAGGTAATTTAAGTCCCCCTTATCTAGGGCAGCCTTTACATTTAAGTTGATAATGACATGCTGATTCTGTTCTGCACATGCCGTGGTAAATAAGTTGGCCATCTTGTATAGAACAACATTTCTTTGGGAGTCAGTCACAGTTATGTCTGCATTAGAGCTGAAAAGATATTGCTCCAGAAGTTTGTGAAACTTACATCAAAGAACAAGGAAAAGTCACTGTATTATTGATTTACTATATCTATCTCACCTCTTAACTCCTACATGTTCTACCCTCTGCCATTTTGAGGATACTGGAAGAGCGGGTATTTCATAAACAGAGTTAAAAAACATTAATAGTATAGAAAGGCACTTTGACAATTACTTTACAGCTTTCCCCAGAATCAGCAGAGCACATCCACAGCAATACCACTGCAACAACCTCACTCACCCAGAAACTCAAAATGAAACCTCCCTGTTTTCTTCAAGTTGAACATACTAAATATCTCCTAACCTCCAAAGCTATGCTTTAGTAGGAGACCAAAGAATATGTTAGAACAGAAGATTTCTTACAAACAGCAGAATTCAATCTGAAGGGAGAAACATGAAAATCAACATCTAAAAACTAATCCTTGTCCTGACTAAAGAGCCATTCCCCACCCTGGGCCCTTTCATCTCAATGCAGCAACTTCCTACAGACCTCTGAGTTACCCCAAGACTCCAGCATCTCCCCTGGGTCCCCTGCCACCAGCTCAGGACTGGGCTAAGCCCTGCTAGGAATAACCTCCCACTACCTGCAGGTTTGAACTTCTCAGCCTATGCTTGTGCGGCCCCATTGCCTTTCCTCCCCAACCTTTCCTGCATCCCAGGGACAATGTGTCTGTACTGCAGTTTACCCACCACAGCCACCAAAACATCTAACTTTCAGAAGAAAGTCACCATGTGAAAGTGTAAAAATGCAAACCTATAAAGCCTTGTTGAATTCCCAATTTAATGCAGAACTAGAAAGCAGAAAGTTAGGTAACCAATTAAATACCTTCTATCTAAACACATCATCGAGGATGTGATCTGACATTCTGCATTTGTACTGCAGCATTACCAAGAAATCAGCTTCTACAGAACGAAAGCCTTCATTAAAAAATAACTAATTATTTCTGGTGTATGGTTACCATCCGTATACGAGCAGGTACAGTATGTTTTCCAAAAGCCTGAAACAATGCCTTCTTAAACAAAAATTAACTGCCTATCTTGATAGCTAAATTTGCAGCTTAGCAAAGCAGCATTTAAAGGGCAGATATCCAAACAACACTAGCTATGTAAGTAGAATGTTTTGCATATATAACCCCTATAAATGCAAACAAAGTAATTATGAACAAAAGGCAGACAGCAATGCTCAAAAAATGTAAAATGCTTTAACAATGCATGCAAGAGTAACTTTACTAGCTAAAGGTTATAATAATAGCCATCAATCATATTCTAAAAACAGTCACAGAAAAATCCACCTATTGATAAAAGCAGAGTACAGCCCTATTGAAAGAATGAGGCTTATACTTCCAAATTTCTTAAAAAGAAACTGCATACTTACACTTTCAGGGATTGTTGGCAATCCAGTTATATCAGGAGTAATGAAATACAAGTGCTAATCAATGGGAAAAAAAATGAATAATTTATATACACAGCAATCAAAATTATTTTTAAAATATCTCACATTTAGGATTTTCAACCCCATCTTTGTTTAAGCAAATACCAGGTTTCCAGTAGGATTCTTACTATTACCAGACAAATAACTGAGAAAATCACATCATGAAATCACAATTTCTGGCTTAATACAGCACACAAACCAAGTGAACAAAACACTGTGGTGCTGTTAGAATAAAACTGGCTTAGTTTTAAATGTCTCATGTCAGAGTAGCTTCAGCACTGGTTTTAAAAATTTCAAGCACAAAAATAAATGTTAAAGAACAAAATGTAAATTTACAACAAGTAAGGAAAAATCATTTACATGACAATTAATGAGAACGGTAATATTATTGCTTAATATGCAGTCTTGTCTCTTTCCAAACATCTTCAAATCCAAAATGTGCTAACAGAAATCCAAGGTCTGACAGCTCGACATTCCACAGTCATTTATGAAAAACATTCACAATTTTATAATCTTATGTTGGAAGCCAGTTAGAATGTAAACATAAAATGCACTAAACTGAAAACAGATGTAGTTTAAATTGTTCTCCTTAATCCAGTGCTTTTAGTAGTCAAATACAGATTTAACTCCATAATTTTCAGATATTTTTCATAATTAGTCTAAGACTTGAAGGACAAAAAACCTTGAAGCAGATATTAAGTAAATGTGATAACCATTGAATTTTTAGCTTTTGCTATTTTAAGGCTTTTTAAATTTTTCTTAAGATCTCTGCTTTTATACTGCATATTTTTTATCATTATTAGCAACACAAAAACAGTTTAAGTCAAACTTGAAAAAGATACAACAGAACAAAAAAAGAAGTCTAAGATAGTGTCTGGTGTTCAAGCAAAAAAATATATTAATACAATATACTCTGTGCAGGAAGCTCTTATTAAACCAGTTTGATACATTGAATAGAAAATTTTCTCCACATATTAGATCAATTGGCAATAGCTCAAGAACAAAAAAAACAAAAACCATCACTAACTTAAAAAAAAAAAAAAAAGGCATCACTGCATTTGCACGAGACATTCCAGGATTTTATTTTTTTTTTTTTAAACATCAACAGGAAAAAAAAAAGTCAAGTCTTTTCTGTAGTCAGGAATAGGAAAATACTCAGATTAATGCAGTACATTCTTAAAGAGAAGAGTACATTCTTAGATGAGAAAATTGTTTTCTATACTTAATAAGAGTGCAGAAAATTTAACGACACATTTTCTGATTAATGGATTTAATAATTTGGACTAGTAATTATTCATAATTAAGAAGTTAGTAATACTTCACTCACTGAACAAAAATGAAGTTAGAGCTATGAGAAGCAAAGATGCATTACTGAAGCCATTAAGAACCATAAAGCAGCAAAAATAACATGGTATGGAGTCCTCGCACATCTTTGACAACTCCCTTAGGAGGGCGCGTATGACCATGAAAAACATACTAAATTAATAGTTGCTGTCTCGTATAAAGTCTTCTGTAAAAAAGGAAAACTAGAAAATGCAAATTTCGTTAAGTTTAAGTGTTTGATTTTGGTTATACTCTGAAATTAGATTGGTTTAAACAGAAGGTTAATAATGCTCTTTTAGGCTATAGACAAGAGCAGAATTTCCAAAAGGTTAGTATAAATAAGCCTGAAATCAGAAAACATATCTTATAGCAAGTAATCACTACTTTAATTACAATAGGTTTTAGATAGTGCCTTTTAAACTCACCGACACAAGGCAAGGCTGTTTTTTCAAAACTTGCTTACTTGCAAAAATCATCTCTTGGTTCTTATGCAATATGAGAGAAAGATTGAATTGATTTTTTAGCTTTTCAATAGAGCAAAGATGATTCCAATGCTTCCCATGTCTAAAATGTGTTCTGAGAATATGCTTTATTTTGTATGTTTCACCCCCATCTAAATTCATGCTTAGCTAACTTTTCCAACAAAAGAAAAAGCACTTTTGTTGGCCCTCCATGAGTAAAATGGAAGAGACAGAAAGTTTCATAGAATCAAAGATTGCTCGTAATAAGACAGAGGTGCAAGGAGAAAACATGGTCCTTAAATAGATCAAGGCATTTTGGTGTCCTACTTACTGAAATTTACTGTAAAAAACCATGTATCTGGATACTGGCATATTTTATGCATGATTATGTACACGTAATTGTAAGTACCATCATGGTCTGCCATTTAAGCCCCAGTTCAATGTCTAGGAGCCTTACTCTGCATATCTGAGTATTTGGGGAGATGAATCTTTTTAATTCTGCTTCATGAAATTTGATCTAGACTCATCCTGGCACCATGAAAGACAACCTCATGCTGTTATTCCTACAATTATTTTTCAGACTATAGCTTCTTTTAAGTCTATGACCACTGACTGTTCCACTCTTGCCTATTTACAATACACAAGAAGACAGAGACACTGATATAAAGATTGACACACAAAGTTAGAGTTGAAAGTGGCCACAAACATTTCCCTACTCCCTGCAGCACTGAGCTTATGAAAATAGATGCCTGAAGATCCAAAACACATTTTGATTCAAGGGAACCTACTCCATCCTGCTTTTCCCTGCCTGAACCCACAGTACTTGCTCATCTGTGCCTGCAGCCAAGCGTTTGGCAACCAGCCCACATTTGGATTATCATTGTTCAGCTAAAAAGATAACAAAACTCTTTCATGGAACAAACTACTGGGAACAAGAGACAGCTGAGAAAAAATAAATTCAAACGTCAACTAATATTGAAATAAAACCAGCAAGCATCAACTTAATTGCAAGCAATTTGTCATCCCAATGTTGCTGGTTGTATCCTCCACTCCAAAGTTCACCACAACATTCATTTGAGATAGGAAAGCTCTGTACAAGATGAAACACAGCACTGACAGCAAAGCTTTCCAGGAAACAAAAGGAAAAAAAAAAAATCTTAAAAATTTATGTCCTACTGAAACACAGGAGGATTTTTAAAGGATGTTACTAAGTGTTTTACAATTTCTAAATTAGAATTGGTTATAACACTGCAGTTAGCAACAGTAAAATATTATTCCATATACCAGAGGGTACTACTGTAGGTTCATATAATATTATGTCATTCTGAACAAATGATTTTAATTTCTGTTACATACTGAAAAATAACATTTGTTATAAGGACAAAACAAACAAATATACGTATGCACATACATGCACAAACACACTGAAAGAAATCAAACTGTAGCCTCAAAAAACAGCTCTACTTTCTGGTGAGAAACACCATGCAAGACTGCAAGGCTTTCAAGACACAGTGGATTATTATTGTTTGAAGAATGAAAATACTAGGGCTCTATAGACAATTGAAAAAAGTGTAAAATTATCTGCAAGAAAGAGCTAGAAACACAAAGTAGTAGTTCTAGCAGTACTAGATCCCACAATCCACCCAGTTTCCTTTTTCATTCACAGAGAAAAATCCAATTTGTTTCTTTTTGACTGACTTTAAGAGAACAACTCCAGATAGAGAGAAACTATTCTGCGCAGAAAAAAAAATATCAAAGCTTAAAAAGATTATCCAAGCCAGTTAATGACGGAAAGCCATCTAAGATTAAAGTTTACAAAAGGATTGTTTTAACCATAATTAGGCATTTTGGATTAGGCAATAGAATTAGGAATAATGCAGAGAATACTTACCACACTTAAACTGACCAAAGCATTTGCCTTTGGCACAGGATGGCTATACAAAGATTTTAACAAATCCTTTGAGTCATTTTCCTAAAGGGAATATTTTTTAAAAGTTATTAATCATCACATAAAAGAATTATTACAATTTACTACATGTCAAACAACTTATATCATACACATACATATTTAGTGAGAAAGACAATTGCAATTTCCCATGAAGTAATTAAATATAATTTAAATATGAGTCAAGCCAACTTCATTTATGTTAGAAAAATTCTTATATTTTTCCTCATATACTCCATAAATTAGTTACATTATTTGCAACTGAAAATAGCATTAAAATGGATATTTAGACTTCCTAAAAGAGTTAGCCATGGTATTCATCTAACAAAAAAAACTTTGTTAAATGTGCAGCTATGCTTGAATTGTACACTCTTGGTCACACAGTGCCTGGGAAAGCATGACAGCCTCTTCAGTTGCATATATGGTATGAAGCAGTACAATGAAGCACATACTTCCACACACTGCTAAAACTTTCTGAACATCCATACTGAGATTCTCAGTATACAGCACAACAAGCTTAATCTAGCAACTTAAAGCGATTGTACAATGCCAAAACCACTGAACAGTGGAGCAGAAGCAGAGGAGAAAATGATTCCCATCTTCCTATTGAGGTCAAATACCTCCTCAATAACCATTTTACTGCTATAGTGAAATAAAAGCCAAATACAAAGCTCAGTTTAAAGATTCAGACTACTAGTGATGAAACTACACTTACAGAATACATTTAACTAATCCAACATCTAGAATAATGTTTCTATTTATTACATGAAGTCCATTTACTGTAATGCATAATAACTGCTTAATAAATAGTTCATCTACTTTTTAAACATCAGCTTTTCCAATCAGCATATGGCCATCCATTGACGTCTTTCCTTTTTTAAATTTCCATCTAGTAGTCTAATGCAGTTAAATCAGAAAGACATGGCTACAGTGTTCTCCATAAAAACAGATGCCACTACTTCCTTCCCTGTATAATCCTGGAATACGTTTAATTGCTCATGAATATGCAAACTAAACTATCATGATTCTTCACCAAATGTTGCAAGCAATTTTGTCTTGCTAGTTGAGATGACAGAATTACGAGAGGTAGTTTTTAGTTAATGTGAAGGGTGAAACAGTACATCATATTTTATGCAGTTCTGAAAAAAAGTGTTTGTAACTGATAATCAGATAGTTCTAGAAATCTACAGTTTACAATCAATGCATCATAGAGTTCTCCAGTGATGTAACACTTTGCTCACACTTCACCCAGGACTTGTTTATACCAAGACTGACACTTCAGAAAGGTAGATTCTCAGCAGCTTTCTAAGATTCATGCGATATTCAAGTGATAGTTGTGGCCCAACATTCACATTGATTGAACTCCAGTATAACAAGTTTAATGACTTTTACTTGCACTAAATTTTACTTAAAATTAAACAGTGAAGAATCACTTTATGGCACTTGAAGTAGTGACCATTATTTGGTACTGTTACTGCTGCAAAATCTTTCACACAAAGAAGTAGACTATGTAAAATGTAAAATTACCTGCTCTTTAGCCAAATAATCTGCCAGAGTATTTAAAAGCTTATAGTATACTTCAAACCAGGGTAGGTAACTAAAAAGGGAGAAGAAAGAAAGAAACATTAAGATATCAGTGTACTTTTCCACTGTTTATGAAACCTACCATAAAATGACTAGTACATTTTTGCATTTTTACATGTAAATAAAATGCTTATAAACCTGTTCCTCACAAACTTCAGTTTAATGGTACATCACTGATAGGTTGTAGCAAAGCTCTACTCCTTTACAATCTATCTACTAACCAAACCTATTTTGTAAGACTTGGGTTTTGCTTTATTATAAAGCTGACACCTCAGTACTTCAGATCTATTATGTATACCAATTCACTTTACACAGTAAGGTGGAAATCTACTTTAAGTCCCACGTACATGTAGATTAGCTTATAATATTCTTGCTTCTCATTACGCTAAATGCATCCCCCCAAAAAAATCACTTTAAGCACTGTCAAACAGCTTTAAATCACAGTCCCATTGTCTATTAAAGCTTTCAGTAGTTGTGTTGGTAATTTTACTTGCTATTTTGACATTCTACACTCTGCTGTGCCTGGGCAGACTGCCACAAACCATCTACCTAGGCAGAGCCAGTACCCCATATCAGGCAAGTCGTGCATCGCTACAGAATAGCACAGATGCCACATATATACAAGAATATATGAAGTCTTCCCTCTATGAAGCCATTTCTATACATAGTAGCAATTTCTATAAACAGCTGAGCATTTACTGATACTGCAAGCACAATAATACCACTATTTCAAAGGCTCCTACCATAAGTCTGCAACCCATATTTGTGCAATATTTGATTAGTTAAATAGAATCCAAGATCAATGTGACATAACTGAAGGGTATGAGAAGAGAAGCTCAGTGTCATTATTGCCTTTTTTTTTCTGTCATCTATTTACAGATTATTTACCTTTAACTGTGACATCAGACCTTTCCATAGTCTCTATTTAAGCTTATGATACAGATGCAATATGTAGTTTACCAGACATTACAAGTATAAATTATTCCTTACTTACAAATTAGATACCTTCTAGTTTCTTTCTTAGAGTTTTTTCCACAAATAAAAAACACATTGCTAAAACAAAAAGCATGATTAATATGGCTTGTTCATATTTTCATGTGGGACAGGAGAGGAAGTAAAGACTGAAAGATTTTTATTTCATTTTATATCTAAGCTTTCCCTAACACGGAAGTGGAAGCCACCAGGGGATATCTCGGATGTTTCAGAAGCCAAGGCTACTTTTGTCCAGTGAGCAGAGCAAGGGGTTACACTTCCTTTGCAATAGCTCCATTCCAGTAAGCAGCTGGTAAGGCTTTAGAAATAGACTCCAGTTCTTAGAGTGAAGAACAAGCGTACACAACCGCACCTCCATACTACCACTCACTGCTTCTGGGCCTGAACATTGCGCATCCTTGTTGCAGTAGCTCTTAAACCTACTGGTTTTGGAGTTTTATTCCATTTGGAACTCCTGACCTATGATCTTCTGAAATCACATTTCCCTCATCCTGGACGTGAAAACAAAACTGCTGGGCACAACCGCCAGGGTCCCTGCAGACATCGCAGCTAGCAAACTGCTCTGCCGGCCCCCAGCTGCAGCAGAGATCAGAGCATGGCTCAACCACTTCATCCAAGTCAAACAAGGTGCAAACTGCAAAAAACCTTTATAAGCATAGATACAGGAATAGTTTACATCATTTAAACCCTTCCAGTGTTTTGCCATCACCTGAGCAGTAGCAGGCTATATCATCCAAGAATATCTTTTTTGTTGTTGTTATTGTAGAATATTCTAAAATCTTATCTGATTGTTTGTTTTTCATAACGAACATTTATGACCAGTGTGCAATAAATGTTAATATTTTATTGAAGTAGGAACAATATTTCTGTCATGTACCTATGATCTCGGCTCCCCTTTTATTGCAAAAACTAAAATTTAGTTTTTGAATAGATACATGAAGCCAATTTCATTACTTGAAATTAATGAACCCAAGCACAAAACCGGGGAAGGGTAAGGCATGCTGACCCGAGTACTCGTACATGAGCTTGCTCTCTTAGCAAGATGAGGGAGATGATACGCATTCAGATCTACACATAATCACAGACACATACATTGTAAAAAAAACAGACTGTTTGCACATAGTTTAAAAATACCAACTTCCTTCTGAGGTGAAAATCTAGATAAAGAATTGCTTTAAACCTTTAAGTACCGTAGATACTATGTTAATATAATCTCAGCATGCTACTTAAACTTGAAAATTTAAGACAAATCAAAACATCTACAGCATGAAAGCAAAGACCATCAAGATCTGATTTCATCAAATAAAAAGAACATAGATTCTCAAATGAGATTACTGCTTTCTCATTGCTCTTTAATTGTACACATTGCCTTCACAGACAGCACGTTACAACTAATACTCCTTTGAGAAACAAATGTACAAGACAAACATATGAAAACCTCCAACTCCTATAAAGTTGCCTTCACACAACAAAGAAGAATATCAAAATACACACGACTGTTTTAAAAGATACCCATTTCCTGTTTTAGAATACAGTGGCCTTTAAGAGTACAGCCACTGCCTGTCATGAAAACACAAGCACGAGATATTTCATGGCTAATTAGAAACATACTTAGCATTTTCTTTTAATCCAAATGAGCCACAAGACAGGAGCTCAGACTTTACCCAAAGTCGTGCATAACCCTTGTTGCAGTAAGTAGACTTCCACCTCACTTGTGCTTCTGCTATAACTCTGATAAAACTTTTACATTCATGAGTCAAAGGTTAAATAAAGGAAAGGAAATGTTTTCTGTCAAATAGTCAGGTAACCACTAACAGTCTTGAACTATCAGCAGGAATCTAACTTCTAGTAATCAAATAAAACTAAGGAAACTGCCTTTCCGTAGCTAAATGTCTAATGTCTAGGGGCTACTTTTCTGTCTGGAAAATTGACACAAAATGTGTAAAATTGAAACATTCTGCTTCTAAGGGATTTGCCTAAAGGAAGAGAGAGAAAGCTTCAAGAATGGCCTGAACTGAAGAACTACAAAGAGTTACCACATAAACCTGTCTTCCTTATTATAGCATTTCATTTGGAAACATAGGTGACAATTTTACAGTCGTAAAAATTAATGAAATCTAAGACTGAAAATTTTAATGATGCATTTTGCATTTCTCTAGGTACATAAGGTCAACTTCACATTCAACAGTTTCAAGATTTTTAACAAAGAAAAGATCAGTCAAGTTACATAAATTACATATTAAAACCATGCAAGTAATTCAAAATCAGTTCACTGTAAAGTCAAAGCATTATTCCTACTACAAACAGCAGAGATATAAATAGCAGATACTTAATTATTTTGGGTATTGTTTCTATATAAAATTTCTATTGCGCCACTTCAATTCTGAGCTGCCAAAATTAACATATGGAAAACTGAACAAGAAGAAAACATCCAGTACGGTGTATAAGAACAAAAATACATTACAATACTCCTGTTGTGGTACCCAAGTTCTTAGGGGCTACATGAGCTCAATGGTTTGTGGAGAAGGAAGTGACACAGCAGGACTCACACCCAGAGCTTCACACAAAGTAGCCTCGTCATTTAAAAATAGAGGAAACCAAACAAGTCAAAAGAGTTGCAAAGGAATCCCTCTACATTTCTGAAGAACGATCCAAGATTTGTTCTCTCACCTTACTATGATTTTGCACTCATTTGCACATTGAATTTGGCAAATACAGACAAATTCTGCTTGACTGTTTTTGACCATACCGTAGCACTAGTAATTTCTTCAGATGAAAATGCCTGGGATAACCACATCAGGTGTAGTTGTTTCACTGTATTAGCACTTACTCTGACCTCAGAGAGAATTCTGTTCACATTCTGTGTATATCAAGTGTACAAAACCATGAAACATCTACAGTATTCCTGTATCTACAACCCAAGTAGATGTCCCGCTTAAAATTCTCCAGTTTAATGTAGCACTACATGGCAGAAAATTCAAAGATTTCCTTTAATTAGCATTTCAAATAAGAAGAAAATGAATTATAGAGAGATAAGCTACAAGACCTAATTTCATGAGCAGCTTTATATTGATTGCGTACAGTTTCAAGACAAGTAGTCTTTTTCTTCACTTTGCAGTTCAAAACCCTATACTTCGCCAGCCTGGCAAAGGTTAACACATGAACTGATACCACCCGCAAAAGATATTCACAAGAGACTTGCTGTATTCTGTTCTCTACTCATCAGCCTACCCAAATTTTTATAGAATTTCTTTCTCATCACTGTGATTAGCTTGTTCCTGCCATTCCTTTAAGATATTTTTACTTGGATTTTAGTTTCCTACTACTATCAGTGAAGTTTTTTTATACTCAACTGCCTCTAGTCTGTGTTAAAGCCTCAGCCAGCAGTTTAAACATAGTCCTCTTCTTAGTGGAGATGCACAATATGTACATATGTAGATGGGTGGTAGTTAGATATGGCATTTTTGTACACCCACATTTGTGTGTTTATATAAACTTCAATATTACCAGACGTGTGACAGACGCATGTAGTTTGAACTGTTCTTACAGAAGTGTCTTTGTGTATATACATACTGAATGTACATTAATGGTACTTTGAAATACGGAAGAAGCAACTGCGCACACGTGTACAAAATCTTTACATATTAAGACAGCAACCCTTCATTTAAAGGTCTTTCATATTGGTTAATTGAAGATAAATATGAACAAGGCAGAGACAGAATAAATGCCAACAGGAGTATGCTAGCCGGTCTTCTTTCACTCGGTCATTCCTAACGAATCTTGGAGAAACCAGACCAGATATGAAGACACTTCAATGAAAACATTGATACATTCTTTCTATCCAAGAAACGCTATTTCAAACTAACATATAAACTGGAGAGAAAAGGGCTACCAATCTAGAAGTACAATTCCATGAAGCTAATGCTGTTATGCACTCAGTGTTGCATTGTAAATTTGAAATTGTCTCAATAAAAGCAATAAAGGCAATGTTTTGATTAAGATTCAGTGAAAAATTATAGCTTGCCACTTTTCATTTTCCTACTTATTCCTGTCAAGTAACAGACCACTGGCTAATCTTTAACTGATGTATGTCTCTGCAGAAATGTTAAAAGAAATACCTTAGTTTACACCAGCTGAGAACATGCACCTTTTTCTTTGCAGTACTATAGACAGTAATTAAATATGCACACTTGAGCCCCATCCCTGGATGGGCTCAAGGCCAGGCTGGACATGGCTCTGGGCATCAGTGTAGTGGTTGGCAAACATGCCCGTGGGCAGGAGGGTTGAAACTACATGATTGTTGTGATACTGTTCAACGCAGACCATTCTGTGATTGGTACTGCAGCATTAGAATCTAGACAGGCAAGGTTAGGAGTAAGAATCATAAATTTTGTTTCTAGCTTGATGAAGGAAGAAAAATTTAACTCAAAAAGAAAAAAAAAAAAAAGCTAGAAACATATGCATACATTCTCTACAGTGCTTAACAAGACACATCAACAAAAAATGCCACAACAAAAAGGGTTAAGTATTTTATCCTCCAAATGCCTGAACTAAATCATTATGCAGCATTATTACAGAAGTATTGTTGGAAATTAATTGGCTCCATGTGATCCCTCCCAAATTTTTTTCCTTTACCCCAGAAGAACCACTGCATAAGCAGTCCAAACAATAGATTGGAATCAGTTTAAAACTCTGGATGTCAGAAGGGTTCCAAAAAAGATGCCCCCATTTTCTCCATAGGTACTGCATGCTGACAGGTTATTACTTGAATACTTGAAGGCAATTCTGCCTTATAATAAAGCACAATACAAAAAGGCTTTAGCTTACCTTTCCCTCCCTCCCCCCCCCTTCATCACTAAACCTATTACTTTACAGAAAAATAAAGAATAACCAGAAAGAAAGAAAAAACTATTTAAATTAGGTCAATTTCCTAATTCTCAGTGTCAATTCTGTACCACAGTGCCATGCTGTACATTGATGATTCATCTCATTCTGGAGTTTCTTACATGCAAAAGGTGGAAGACACCTGAAAATTGCTTCCAAGTACAGGAATATAAAATTGTGTATTTCATCATGAAACTGACCAGATACTTGCCAAAGACTCCATTAAAAATTAAAAATATCCACATAATGCTCAAAGCCTGCAAAGCTAGAGTGTAAAATTCCTGTGTTATACAAATTGAAACCATCGTATGGAACTTGGGACCACTTTTCATCTGAAATCAACGGTAACATCATTGAAAAGAAACAGTGTACTGATAATAGTAAATATTTATTATTAATAACTGTTGAGAAGAAGTATTAACAGATTTGAAGAGATATTACATTTGTCCTATATTCACTTCTCTACTCCATTTTTCACATGCAGCTTACCTCAGAATACAGAGGCAGACTTTGCCTCCAGACGTCAAACGGCAAAATCCAAACCGTTGCTTACTTTCAATGTCGGTGAGCACAAAAGTGAAATGCTGTCCAACTTGGTTTTGGGACACCCTGAAAAATTAGATACGGATCATAAGAACACCAGATGATACAAAACACTAGCAGTGTTTTCTAGTCACTAGTAACTGCTCTCCAGCATTTTCATGCTCAAACCTCACTGCTCTTCCTCTCAGATTATCCTTTCCTTCCCTCCTTCATCCCACCTCTTCTGCAGGCACCGAAGAGCCCCATTCCCTCATTCATCCATGACTCCTGCTGCCATCTTTGCACCACCCAGACCTGGCCACCTCCACCTCAGTGAGCCCACGCTTCAAGGGCTGTGTGTAGCTCAGACCCCCACAACACAGAACAGAAGGTGCAGGAGTTATGGAAGGCACAGTGTAGGGAAAATAAGAATGAGAGAAAGCAGCTGCTGAATTATAAAGACAGATTTAGAATGGTTGGGAAAAAAAAAAAGAAAAATATAACATTACAAGATCATAGAGACAGGGGAAGAGAACTGTTCATAAAGCAAAGCACATTGCAAGCTTAAAACTGGCTTTTCAGTCTGGTCAAACTTGGGTGATTTTCATAGAAATCATGAAATGCATTCCATATAAGCACTTAAGAACACAAACTACATCTTAACCTTATTCACAGAAAAACATATTGCACTTTTTCAACAATTCCCAGAAAAAAATAAGCTTTAGGTAGACTCAGCATTTTCAATTGGGAGAGGTAATGCATGTCACAGTCAAAAGTAAAATATAGCAAAGTTTTAATGGGCACTGTAGAAGTTCTGAAAAGGTAACACAGCAGTTCTGACTATAATTCTACCGTCTTATTTTCTCATTCTTACATCATCTTCAGCAGAATGCCTAAGCACCTGCTAGAGAGCAATATGGTTAACATATGTCACCTGTGGCTGAAAAAGAATTCCTTCAGAATCTAAGAACTATCTTTCATCTCCCACCAAGTGCATTTTTTTCCCCATTTATCCCCTGCAATACGTATATTTTTAAAAAACCTTCACCAAAATAAAAAGCAAAAAGTTACCCATGGGAAGGAAAAAAAGGTAGGAGATCAAAGGCATAAAGTTACAATGGGACACATGCAAATGCTTAATTGATGATGAGAAGAGCTCAAAGATTGGCCAAGTGATGCCACTGCCCAGACTCTCCAAACTCCCACTCATTTCCATTTGGACACATCCCTTCCAACCACAGTGATTAGCCTGAAATAAAAGCCTGCCCTGAGCACAAATAACAGAACAATATATATCTAGTCCAATGTGATCATTAGAAATCCACCATCATTAACAGATTTATTCTTTAAAGTTTGGTAATAAAGCTCAATTCATTACAAGTATTTTCCTCAAATATCTTCAGTCAACTGAACCAACCTAGTATGCTCTTTACTTTTAGTAAATGCTTGATGGCTCTCACTCTTAATTTTTTTCAGCTTCTTTAGGATAACTAGGATGCTGCCTGCGTATAACATATGACACAACAGCATCAGTGACGTTGTCTCATTACTCCTCTGCCAATAAAGCCATTTTCTATCCAAGTCTCTATTACTCTCAGGAATAAAGAGCCAAATCTCCACTGAAACCCTCAGGTCAGCGCACAGCCAAGTGTTGCAAAGTCCCTCAGCAGCAGCACTGCCAGCACCCTGTGCTCCACCTAGGGTACAGTACCTCAGTCAAACGTGATAAGCTATTTACAAAAGCTGTCTTAATAGATGCCCCACTATGCAGGCTTTGCTTTTTATGTGCTGTGTACACACATGCCGTATGCCTCTGCTCCACTATTGCTTAAAAACAATTCCTTAGCCTAAAGAATCTCACACCAGTAAGGAGCCCTTCCTTTCATTTATCTCCTCCCTTCCCAACACTGGAAAATGACAAAGGAGAATATACTGTACTGCAATTAAAGCACATATAAAAATTTCAATGCATGAGACCAAATATGATTTAATTCTGAGATTTTATTAAAAATAGCACAGGCAAGTTAGGCAGTCCAGCAGGAGGCAATCCCAATGCCATCTCACCACCTCCAACTCAACATTTTCCCTTCAAGAGAGACTATATAGCATTTTCACAGTTGGTGTGAGAACAGCCCAGCTTGAAAGCTGCATCCCACAGACTTTAGGAGGAGCTGCAAGCAGCACATTCTGGATGCTTGAGATGAGAAAAGCTCCAAGGCTGAACCTCCACAAACAACCTAGAAGTTTGCATTTGGTCTCATTTGCTTCAGAAGAACAGCTAACAAAAGCCAGAGACCAATCATTTGCAGCATGTTTTCTAATCAGAGTTTCAAATACCGACTTCATTCTAGGTTGCTACTTCAAAAGCTCCATGCAAGACCTGAGGGCAGCAAGGAGGCCTGCTTTTTTGCCCCTCTTCAGCAGAAGTGAAACTGACTGTATGCCAGCCATAGAAGAACAAGCTAATGATGGCTGCGTATTTCCACACACTGATTGATAATGCCAATGTCTGAACTCAACACAAAACATTCAAGAAGCACTAGCACAATAGTTTTAATACACCCGTTGCATATTTTTATGTGCACAAGTTTTAGCTATGGTATTTGGGTCCCATGCCTCTGAAGCCAAGTCATGACTTTGGCCACACTACCAAATCACAGCAAAGATGCTTCTACCAATTTTCCTTAAGATGAAAATCAACATAGATAAACGCAATTCCTACCTACCAGAATTTCCCAACCAAAATGTTACCTGTACTTTCCGATGGAGCACAGGATCTATTGAACAAGATTCACAACATTTTTTTTTTTTAATTTTTTTTTTTTTTTAACAGAACTCAGGCCTGTGGATTACTTCAAAACAAGTGACCTGCTCACTTGCAGGGAGACAGCACAGGCACGCTACTGCAAACTGTCGCTGACCTCCTCCTCCCCCATTCCTCCGTTTTGGTGCCCTCCCCCCCCCCCCCCCCCCCTTCCTTTCAGCTCCTGCATGGCCTGCTTACATTTAATCTTAGTTTAACAACAATAAATCACCAGTAGCAAAGAATGTGTGTAAACACTTATTAACTCTGCAGACTACAATGGGCTCTTTCAAGGCTATTACAGTTCACTATATGAATAAAAGCAGTTTTTAAAAATTTTCTAATATCAGCAGAATACAGAAAAGGCTCTTTGGTACACACAGAGCAGGTAAAGAGCTGTTTTAAAGAACTCTGTTTACACTATAGCCATTGTGCAGGCTGCATTTCAAGGCTGCCTTGAGAGAGCTGATTAAGACAGGAATTAAATCTCTTCTAATGAAAAACAACATGTCTAACCATCACATTTATCCTTAACTCTTAATTAGAATTGCTCTTCTTCCAAATTTATCTGCTTAGGAGACACAGTATGCTTGAAATGAATCGCCCTTCACACTTAGGAATTCCTAAAGGGCTTTGAACTTAGAGAGATTTTGTTGTTTCCAAACAATGAAAAACCATGCATGGCAGAAAAGATTTCAGTCAGTATTTTTTAAACAAAACAAAGTTACAGGTAACGTTAATTATAATGTGTCACACACATATGCTTGACCAGCAAGGCACAATTCTTACTCAACTCACTAACTCAGCTTGACAGGCAACTGCTACTGAAAAATTTCAGTGTATTTTTTCTCCAAATCTGACACTGAAAAGTAAAGCACACCAACCACTGACCCTAATTCTCCCCAAAATCAGAGAAAAATGAGAGAGAGATTCAAGCTTGGAAGCACCAGCTGATGGGGAGGAGTGGGGACTCTGCAACCTCAGCTTGAGCCATATTCTTCCACTGATTACTATCCCCAGCAGCAACTATTGTTTCTGCTTCTAAACTCACCCTGTGATCATGACTCCACCACTTGGGTTCCTCCTGCCATTACACAGATTTTTCTCATATGCCTACATTTTATGTTATATAATGTGTATAATACAATGAGATAAAGAGTGGAAAAAACTCAGTTGTACAAGACTACTACATTTCAGAGTTTCTAAGTCATCCTGCAGATTGACTGAAATGACTCAAGTGTTCAGGAGATGTTATAATTTATCTATACAGCTTGAAACATTAAATATATTCTTAGCTAAGTACTTTCTATTCTCATCTGTTGACTTTTTAACTAAGTATTTCTGTAAGCCACAAATCATCTCCACAGCCAGAGATTGCTACTCAAAACACCAACAGAAATGGTTTAGCCACTGACTCTAATAGTTTGTGAGCTAAACAATAGGCACAGTAGTTCCCGTACTTGAGCAATATTCTACACCTAATGAGTAATCTTCCTACAGCACGTGCAGCAGAGCCACTTATGCTCTGCAACATAGCCCTTACCACGTGACTGGGTGGGCACAGTAGGTGAAATCAATAAGACACTTATCTCCATATTAGTCCTACAGACACCTTCCAAAGTCTTGGCTACAGAGGGACTACATAAACAACAGAAGAAATACAACCTGAAGGGGAAAAAGCAGAGGAGGAGAAAGGGAGATCAGAAGTATTTATGGAGGAGGGAACAAAGGAAAGAGAATCAAAGTGCAGAAAAACTGAGGAGTCAAACTGTGACAGTGAAATTTAAGACTGATTTTGAGTTGTGACTGAGAAGAACATCTGCATGCTCACTCAGTTATCCAGCAAAATTACCAACACAGCTAGCGAGTGAGGTGGGGGCTCTGCAAGTTACACGAGTTTGAGGTTGAGAGTAAAAATACAGATCACTGAGGGGAAAGAAGAGGAAAAATAATCATGTAGCGTTTGCATGAAGGTTACAAAGAACAAAAAAGACAAGGTGTTTTTCTCTGACACTTAAAAATCAGCTTAGCAAATATTAGAAGGAAGTGATAAAATCTCTACATTTTTTAGAAGTACAATCCTCCTGTTTCTTACAAATAGAAACAGAGAAAGGAATTCCACAGCAGAGAAAAAGCGAACTTATTCAAGACTATCAACAAATGAACAGTTTAAAAGTTGTGCAGTTGTGTAATTAATAAATCCTAAAACAATTTAGTTGCAAAAAAAGATGTAGGCTCTCAGGGTAAATGCTCAAGAACTTCTACGGCAAAATTCAGTACTTAATCCTCTTCAGCATAAAATGTAAGCTATACTGGGTTAGTAACAAAATTATGTGTTTGCTTTCTATTTATATACATGTATGTATATATCTCAAAGTTTAAGTAATGGTTAACACATCATGCCATCCATTGTGCCTTTTTGGCTTGACTTTCAGCTTATATTTAATGGGAGTTACCCACAGATTTTAAATCACCATTCATAGTATGCAATTGTGATAATTAAAACAAATAGTGTACAGCTACTTCATACATCCAAATGGAAGTCTGTATTTCTAGTGAGATAATGTAAGCAGTATCACATAGAATCAAATCTAGATCTTAGTCCATGATCACCGCATAATGAATACAACAAAATCAAACACATTCTCACTTCATCCACTTTTCAATTCATTCACTAATTGAGTACAGGTGAGGCAGAGGAAAATGTGACGATGGACTTACCACCGGGATTTGACAGGGCTTTAATTACATTATTTTCATAATTTCAAGAACATTGATTTATTATTTAAATGAGTTTTGTTTATTTAATAAAAAGGACACTGTTGCCTGAAACTCCGCTGCATGCAACAATGCCCAGAAGCAAAGTATGGAACGAAGTCAGTTTTTTTTTATTCCAGATACCTCGATCACTAGCATCAGTGGAAATTCCACTTCTGCTCTAGTCTTTCCTAGCTCTTACAAGGATCACAAAGTGCTCTCAGTGGTTTATATACTGATAGATCTCACAATACAGTTTGAGAAACTATATTCCCTAAAGTACAATGAGCTCAACCTGTGAAATAGAAACTTGGCTTTTCTCTTCAATGAAAGCTTTCTGTACAGAACTTGCCACTGAAGCTGCCTGTAAAATACTTGGGGGCACTGATTGTATGGTCTGTGGTTGTTCTCCCTGCAAGAAAATAAATGTTCAGCAGACAAGTGAAAAGCATGTTTATGGCTAGAAAAAAACTAGGTGTTTGTCACACCTACAGCATTCTTTTAAAAATAAAACAAACACAGAAAGGAGTTACAGCAACATATTTATCAATACTTGTCTGCATTAGTCCCATACTTTTCAAAACAAAAATATCCAACTCCAGGAAAATAAAAGACAACTATACAGTTTTTGTATTGTTTATTTTCAAGTGGCAACATGCCTTTACAGTAGAAAATGTCTGAACTGAATAGCATAAACACAACACAGCCCTAAATTATTCCTCCCAAACAGTTAAGTAAAGAGCAGCAGACACTCTTGCATGGGCATCCAGTACTTCTGTCTCTTTGCCCATGGCAGTTCAGCCCACCTCCCCTGCCCAAGTACCTTCACTTCCCAGGACCCCACACTGCCTGTACTCCCTCACAGGTCCCAACAGCCCAGCTCCCAACCCCAGCCAAGCAGAAGCCGCTTGTACAGAAACTGGTTTCAGAGGCAGCTGCGCGCAGGCTGAGCAGTCAGCAGTCAATGGAACGTGCACCTCAGCTTCCACGAATCACCCCAGCTTCTGTCCAACTGCCAAGGTGTATGGATATTATAGAAGTTTCCCCATCTGAGAGCACTGCTCTTTGGTCAAACATAGAGGTGAAAAAGTACTTGGAAGCAGAGGGACAAAGGGCAAACAACAAACATCACATAACTTGTATCATTTTTCCCCCCATCATTTGGATACTCAGTTAAAGTAATATATTCCCACAGAATTCTGATTAAGTTTATCAGTCTCATATAAGCAACTAAGTGCCTTCTGAATGAATAAACAGAAACAGCTAACATTGAAGTAGTTATTTGAAAATAATTATTTGCTGCCACTGATAAAATTCTTGCCACTGGATGGCAGCAGCAGAGCCTCACCTTTTTCTGTTATCCTCAATTTTTATTTTCATTATTCATCTTCTTTATCAGCTTTACACAGATATACTGCATACGTCTCGGGCACATTAAGGACTTCAATGCTTTACAGCCAACACGAACAGCACTGGTTAGGTCATCAAAACAGTTTGAAGGGCAGCAAGTTTAGCCAGTTCAAAATGCAAACAACTAAACATCTATAAACGGCTAAACGAGCCTAGTTTTCTTCAGAGAAGTTGTGCTTATGACAGTCTGTACGTGCCATGTTCTCCTGTCAAGTCCCTGCCTTGCACCACACTACTGACACTACACTGCCGGTCGCTGTTGCAGGGCTCTCGCTCACAGCGCTGCCAACGCTGCCCTGCAGCCGGCTCAGCCCGCGCTACCGCCTGCAGCTTTCTTCCTTATGCAAATCACGCTTTTAACTCCATTTTTGCTGATTCGGACAATGTGAGTTTTAGAAGTGAGTGTGATAGATTAAATTAATTACCATTAATCAGTTTGACAAGTTCAAATAAGTGTTTTAATTAATAAAATTTTTTATACAAACCATTTAAATTATTGCATCATTACATGGATGCCACACTGTAATGGATACCAGAAAGGTAAGATTATTATGTATTATTAATTAGCTCTTAAGTCTACTCTAAGAAAAATCAGCTGCACGTTCAGTTACTTCCATGCAATTAAAGTTTTAATTTCTCTGAACTCAAACTACACATTTTCAGTACTGGTATTTATATCCTAAAGACCTGTGACATTTTTTTTTTTATGATGGTTGCTGCTTGAACAAAACTGTATTATATGCTGATATTAACACAGACGTTGTTCGCAATGATACAGGAGTATATATAATTTACAGGAGTAAATATAATCAAGAGGCAGAATATTGCTCTATCCTGAAAGACATACCCTTACAACTCCAGAAAAGTTGTGTTTTGCTGTGATGTTCATCCATGGGTGCATGTTTCTGTACTGTATTTTTATTTGTCCTTTAAGTATTTCCCTGTTATCACACTAAATACCCTTTCATATAAAATGTTTAAATAAATGATAACTGCAACATACCTTTCGACGTCAAAAGGAAAGCAGAACTTTGGAACACTGTTCAGCACTTCCTGCAAATGCAAGGGAAACAGGGTTAGGATTTTGAAAAGGCTTTTATCTCTGTTTGCTAGCAGTTCCCCTGAAGATTGGTTTAAAATAAATATCCAGAAATATTCATAGAAAATAATAATAAACTTGAGGAACATATGATTGCAAAAAAAAAAATACAGTACACGTTCCTGGACTGAAATAATTGATTATTAAAAAGGAATTAAGTTTGTGCTTCGGCAGATTGCAAAGACAATGCCGTAGAAGCCCCAGGAGGGAAAGGCCTGGCCTGAAGGGTATTAACACCCTTCACATCCCCGCTGGGATTCCCCTCAACAAGGCCATATGGATTTTACAAGAAGCACCACACCATATGGGTAAGCCACGTCTGCTGCTACTTGTACCACAGACTAGCCACAGGGACTTCTGACAGATCCTGGCTCAAAAATACAAATGTTGTTTCAATTAAAATGCAGGCAGAGAAAAGGGAATGAAGTTGGCAGCAGAATGAATTACAGAGAGGTATAACGACTCTATACATGTCTCATGGTCAAACACTGAAAATCGTGGAAATCTTCTGCTGGTCCAAGAGAGATATTTATATGATTAACCCTTTGGTTTTCAAAAGAGAGCAACTCTGTTCATAAAGGGAAAGGGAGGGAATCTGATGGAGCTATATTTGTACAATAATATAATAGCACTGCTCTCTCTCACAGCATTTACTAAGTTGTTTAGTGACAAATAAAGGTATAAATTATGATATAAAAATGCTCCCAAGCTAGTAAAAATTTTTCAGGTGAAAAAGTGATTTGCAGATTTGTTAGCAGAAATTATTAAAGCGATCTTACAGGATCCCAAAAATAGCAGTTTTTCCCAACAGTCAACTTAGAAAACAAACCTTCCATGGCACACTTGAGCTAAGAAGGGACAAGAGATGGCATTTGTATTGGTCAGTACAGCTACAGGGTTCTCTCTTTGTATGAGACCAACAACAGGACTATACTGGCTACACTGGAGCTTATAAAGGCATCCTGCGAGGTGCACACAGTCAGGAAAAGGCAAGCAGACTGCAGAGATGCAGATGGGGTTAAGAACTGGATCAAGGATGTTAGTACCCTCCTGCTTGAACACTGTTCAACTGTGCGCTGAGCAGCCAGCTTCCATTAGGGGAAGCTATGTACTGAAATTCCCACACACAATGACTATTTGCTCCAAACATCTGCCTGGAACAGTTGTAAGTGTAAAACACAAAGAACCCATGGAAGTTAATCAGCGAGAGCTGAAAAGTCCAGGGAAAGACAGAGACAGAAATGAATCCTTCAAATACAACACACATTGTTAGCTGCAACATCTTAAAGATACACGATGCTCCACTATGTGAACTAATAGTACAGAATGAAGAAATCAATTTTCAAGAGTTTCTATGTCACGTAAGGGAGCTCAAGAAATCTTTCAGAATCCAGCTTTCCCAGCACAGGAGGAGAGGGGTCTGAGCACACTGTGGTGTACTTTGGGAAGGGGCCTCAGTATCTCAACTCAAATTCTCCTTCCAAATCTGCACCTATAATCACACTATAGTAAGTTCTTTTCTCCATACTACTGAGAGTTGGGCTTGCTGCCTGTTGATCTCAGAAACGATTCAGAACAGGGTACAGAAACATATTCACTCCAGCCTCCCAGCGCATCCTCTCAGAATAAACAATCCCACAGGAAGAACCAGCCCCAAGCCCAGGGGCAGCTCAGCAGCCCAGCCGGTGACCCGAAGACGACGCGTGCCTCCGGCCGCAGGACAGCGAGGCCTCACGCCGCCCCCGGCACACGCTCAGCTCCTGCGGGGCGGCCCCGCTCGCTTCCCAACTGGCGGCAGCATCCCTCAGGGAGCAGTCTTTAAACCTCTCCGCTCTTTAAAATTCAAGCAGCCAGCAGGTCTATAGACTGGTGTATAAACAGCATAGACAAAAAAAAAAAAATCCTCTCCCAGCTTATGTCAGTGACAAAGCAGCTCAGCAGTTGACTGCTTTTCCCCTGACAGCGTAAGCTGGGTTTACACAGATCAATGGCTGCAAGTCCTACCTCGCTTCCAGGGCTCTGCTTTCCCCCTTAATTACAGGTGTTAGTCAGATTTTTAAAATGGAGGAAAAAATAAGATGCCCCCAAGATGCTTCCAGACAGATTTAAAATGCAAATGGCTGTTATTCACATATCCACATAAGCAGTCACTATCGGTGTACAGTTCAAGTCAATAACCTTTCTATTGAGCAGAATTGAGCTCTGCTTCCTAACAAGTCATTGTCTTCACCGATCCACAACTCAGGCAGGACTCACTCTTGAGTCAAAACGCACATCCTCTGAAAAAGCATAATGCATTTATCATCTTTTATTTTAAAAGCTTCATAAAAGCATGCGTTAATCTCTGAAAACAAAAGGTTGTCAAATCTTCAGAAAGCAAGCTATCCCCCATTCACACTGCCTTGTGATTAGCACCACTCTAGGCTCTCACAGTGTTAGTTTCAGAAAAGAAAACAGCCACTGTTTCAGGAAGGAAGGTGTGTGCACAGAGGAAACTAAAAAGATGCTGTAGAAAACAAGTTAAAGAGCACGTATTTGCTTTGAAGCACTGAGTAAACACATACAGTCACATACACAATTGATTTTAATTACTAAGTCAAAGGATTGCTATCTCACTCCTTACACAAACTCTAATGGAAAGAATAAAACCACAAAATCAATATCATACCAACTACAGTTGGTATGATATTGTTTCCCTGACGCAAAGCTTAAAAAAAATGGAAATAGTATTTAAGAAAATACTTATATCTATAGCATATAAGCAGCAAGTTGCTCTCTCACACATTCACGGTCCAGTGGGTTTATTAATTACTGCACCAATTGCTCTACACAGTCCAAGCCTGTTCCTACACACTGATTACACACAGAGATAATACAGACACTTGAGTCAGATTTATTCAGCTTTCCTTGGTTTGTTTTATACCCAAACAGCAAGGTCTGTGTATCATCATTTTAGAAGCAATGGAAAAGGTAGTAGATGATGTTTCTAAAATCACACACCATTTTCCTAGAAAACAAGTCCTAGCAACTCAATCCTACCCTTATGCAAAATTAATGGATAGATTACATTCCAGATACACACCTTACTCCTCACTGAGGAAAATCTCATTTTCATTTCTAATATCGTACTCAACTAAAAGGAAATCTTCGGAAGTTCATAATCAGAACTGCAAACAATTATTTGATTCATGCTCTGCAGTCGTCAGCTAAGAACAAATTTACCTTTCCCTGGCTGCAATTTCAAAGCACTGGAATTTCAAAACTTGGTACCCTTAACACTGTCAGGCAACAGCAGGAATTCCCCCTCCCCCCCCCCCAAGGCCTTGCTTAACTCAGTGAAGTTACAATCTCCATGTGTCTCCCTTTCCATGTTTTCATCCCACAAAGCAGAAAGGACATCACACACACTGAAGTTGCGTCAGGTTAGGGAAGCAAGCACATACGTGGCTTTAATTAACAGTGACTGTTAATTTGCTAAGTGGAAATGGAAACAGATACCTCAGGCAGGTCCATTTGCAAACATGTAGCTGTGTACATTGTAAAGTACAGTGAGTTTTGGAGGGTATCTCACAGCAACTGAAAGTAGAAGAGCTGTCTCTTTAGAAAGATTTCACCAGTCTTGATGTATATTACAGAACCAGCATATTTAGCGCATCCCTACAAAAGTATGAGTGAGTTTGTGAGTTTTTTCCCCCCCACTTCAACTTACACCCTTCAACAGGTTCCTTTTTTCCTTAAATGCAGACAAAGCTTGATGAATCACCAGAAATGAAGCTGACTACACAATACTACACTACTGAAATATTTAATTATTGACATTTAATATAATTAATTTCTAAAATTAGAAGGACAGGGGAAGTACTCTCCCCAGTAACTTTTTGTTCTTGCAATATTCTGCAGTTCACATTTAAGAGGAAAGGAAACTTGAATTTTTTCTTGTGAATCTCTGTTAAGGGATTGAAAATATTCTCCAGTTGGAACATTTTAAGATATTCAGAATATCGAATCACTTCAAAAATGGCAATTTAGACACTGCCTTTCAGAAAAACTCCTGCCTCCTTTCAACTATTTCTGCATTTATCTGCAGTATAACACCCACCCCCAAGCAGTTAGATCCCCACCTAGATCTGTTCTACTTATTGCATCAGCACCTCTCAAGAAGGGGAAAGTCTCTTTCTAAGATTATGTCACACCATGTTCACTCCATAGGTGTGTCAGCATACCCAGGAAGAAAAGGCCTAAGTAAGATAGGTAGTATGCAATATAATTTGAATTGTGGAATGACACAATCCAAATAAGATTGACAAAAACATTCACATTAATTAGTGCTCAAAAAACTACTTATCCTTATCTCTATTATCTTGAATTCTAAGACATCAAATAGTCATCAACCTAGATAAAACATTTTTGTGCCTTTTCCCCCCCCACTATCCTTTTTCTTCAAATGTTTTCTTCCTCAATAACTTCCTAGTTCTTGTCTCCTTATTTATCTACCTTCCTTCTTTAAAGACCCTCCTCCATCCCCACCAAAAGGGGAACTTCTCTTTTTTTGTCTTTGTTGCATATACTTTATTAAACACTGTTTCTCTCTCTTTCCTTACTGACAAAAAGCTACCTGCTATTCTGCTTTAGTATTTCATCTAATTGTCCTTCAAAACTCTTCCAAGAACCTCCTATCCCTATTCACCTCTCTCTCAATGCCTTCCATCCAAGGAAGAAAGTCTCTCTTACCAGTTTCCATACTGCAATCTGCATGTTCATCTCCTAGCGTCCTCAACTGACTCTCTGGGACTTTTTCCCCACCATTTGGTAACACAGTTTTTGGTTATCTTATGTCAGTTCAAACATACAAACAAGGGATCTACTTGAGATTTAAGACTGTCATGACATATTTCTGACTCAAAGCAGCGACTTCAATGGGAATATTTAAATGCTTCAAGTTAAGCACAGATTTAGATTCATTCTTAAATCAAAGTCAGACTGCTTAGCATCTTGCAGCGTTGAGCCCTTCATCATTATGGCTCTACTAAGGTGAAATTCTAACGCTCCTACATAAAACAGTCCGTGAAAAGGCAAGCTGCTCTGTCCTCACAGCTGACTTTTCCTTTTCCTTTTTGTGAAGCTGCACACACCCACAGCAGGGACCCATGTGAAGCTAGCAGCAGTAGTTATATTTCAAAGACTTAGCTGTTACCACTGCTAGAAATCTCA
The DNA here is from genome assembly GCF_019238085.1 of Lagopus leucura. Taxonomy (NCBI): domain Eukaryota; kingdom Metazoa; phylum Chordata; class Aves; order Galliformes; family Phasianidae; genus Lagopus; species Lagopus leucura. The sequence goes on from NW_024962266.1 coordinate 8,051,679, forward strand.
TCAAAAAGTAGTAGCTACAATAAAGTAAGGCCCAAATGGTTTGAATAACAAAAAATTTCATCTTAAAATCACATTCACAGAAATCCAAGTTTAAAGTATGGAAATTAGTAGCAGGCCTCCATAACTATTTTTAACCTTTATGTGCAATATGCATCATTCTGTTGATCATCTACTAATTTCACAGGGTAAAAAAAAATTATCAGCTGCTTTCAGAACATTCCTCTTACACACATAAAGGAAAGAATACAAAAGACAAATGCAAACGGTTTAGGAAAAACCTTCTTGGGAAATAATTGAGAAAATGCACCTTAAGGTACAGCACTTTGTGGTTGCATTCAACTACATGGATGCTTTTTATATTTCTTTTCTGAAAACATTGAACTGTGAAACTCAGTAATCTCCAGTTTGAAGTAATTCAGCTACCACTTCTACATTCGTTAAATGAAGTGTAAATATGACTCAGAATTTACAGGACTTCAAAGTTTCTTGTAAAAAAGAGAATGGAAAGCACTGTATGATTCGTACAAGGTCTCTGAAGCACAAGCAATATCGTTCTCCAACTTTCACACATCCTTTGAAACAAAGTTTTCCAGGCTAAGAAACGAGTTCCACTCTGTACCTTGGAAAGATCAAAGTAGTTAACCTTATTGGTTTTCTCCTTTGGAGTTCTCAAATTTTCCTCTATGTCTAAAGGCAAATTATGAAGAACTCTCTGAAATAGCATAAGATATATTAATAATTAATAGCTATTACTAATTGGCTTGCTAGTTGTAATTATAGGGTAGGCCCATGGAAGTCATATGCATATAATACCATTTCATTCACAGCATAACATCAAGGATGAGTGAAACTGTTTTAAAATGGCAGGGTAACCCAACTGCATGACACAAGAACTTCTGTGCTACATTAAAAAAAAAAAAAAAAAACACAACAAAATGAGCAATCCCAGCGCCCTCAGAACAAACCTGCTTTTTAAATTGTTTTTTAGATTAAGTTGCAGATAGTGCATATTGGCCACCTAATTCAATCCTGACACAGTTGATCTGTATTGAGATTCTAGTGGGTTTAGAGCATCCCTCAAAGGCACTTTATAGAAGGAGAAAAGAACAAATACATTAACTAACTCTGGTACTTCAAAAGACATTGTTACCATACTGAGAGACTGAAGAATATGGCTTCCTAAGGCTTCAGAACTGAGATTTTCACTGGATTAAAAAAACCTTGGATTCTCCACTTACCTACACAATAAGGTTCAGGAACAATTAACCAGTTATAACTAAGTCATATCTTACTGTCCACTGTAGCATACAGATATTGAGAGTGCAGTCACAAATAACAGAATAGCCAAGACAATAAGAACTTCAGCACAGATTAATTTACCCACTTAAAGAACCCTAAATTTTTCTGGAACTCTGATTAGAAACCTAAAAATCAACAGTGTTGTTCTTCTCAAAGGTAGTTCTCGTTCGTGTAAGTTTAGATTAAAATATTACCATCTATCCAATAACTGGTGATGAAAGTGAGCAAGAGAAATATTTCTGCATACATTCTGATGTTAGGTGTGTACCAGCTGTATGGCATGCACCAATCAAATGCACAGACAGGGAGACCATGTTAGAGAGCTGAGAAAATTGGAAAAGAAATGCGCTCTTCCATCTCCACTCTTGAAATTAAATACTATGAAGGGTGTATTTAACTTTTAAGATAATATTCATTATCTTGAAGTTCATTGCATTTTGTACAAAAATGACACAAGTATGACAGAAAGTTTTCTATCATCACATAGTAGGGAATAAGATAAATGACATTTTATTAGTATACAATTTCAATGATAGCATCATTACCTAAATGCTCAATAGACCAGCTGTCTTAGACTCACAGCAAAAAGGTGATGCTCTTCCAGGATCAGAACTTCCCATTTTTTTTTCCCCCAAAAAAATTACTGCACAGCACAAGTTATGGTGAAATTATATTTTTCTTTGTAATTCAGAACCTTAGAAGCAATTAATACAAAGTACTACATAAATGAATGAATGATCTTGGCATAGCATCCAAATAGAATATCTGTAGCAGTGACTTATGCTGATAAATGATGCGAGATGTTCCAAGAACTGAGAGCGGGCTCTAAATTTAAAGCACAATGGAGTGCTCACTGCTGTGTAGTAGCGGAAGTAGATGAACCACATGGTAGTGAAAAGGGTAGTGAAACCCATTTGGCACATGGGCTGAATTTCTTAAGCTAGAAGGATCTTTGGCCAAAAGAAAAGGAACTGGGAAAGGAAGTCAGTTTCTAAGGAACCACTGGGAGAATTGTTTCATAATTACTATTATTTGAGATATTTTCATGAAGGAAACATACTTCTCATTTTCCAGGTCAAATTCTAAGCCTTACTATAAAACAGCTTAACAAAAATCACTAGTAGCAATGAAAGACAATTGCAAGAAAAAGTGTTACCCAGTACAAATCCAAATGCCATTGACAGCATCAAAAAACAAAAAAGAAGCAACAAAACCACAAGAAGGAACAGAGAAAAAGCAACCAAACTATAGCATCTCTCTTGTAGCACCAGATACAGATGGATCACATAGAAATAAAAGCAACTGACACACAAGTACATGTGATTTTCCTCAAGGAAGCGAGTAGTACACATTCGTTTCATCTGTGGCTGGAAGTGCCTGGATCATTTGAGTCTGGGCCATTGCACCTTTGCTATAGTTCATAATGCAGCACCATCAGGTCATCACTTCCTCAAGTGCACACAGACTTGGTCAGCTCAGCCAAGGCCAGCAGCACAGCAGAACATCACCAGCAGCTCTGAGGAGAAAGCAGCCACATCCAACAGCTGGCCAGGAAACATAGGCTGTCCCATGCAGGAAAGTCACTGCCTGCTTCCCTTACACGCAGGACAGAACCATGAGAGCGCAGGCCTAACCCAAACATTCCCCACACCACACTTGCTTGTTTCTACTGAAGGAGTTCTCCCCAGTTCCTGACCTTAACTGGCCTAACGCTCTAGAGCTGCATTGCACTTCCCAGCATTTCCTCTAACAGTGGCCTTACCACTGAAGGACACAGGACAGACATCAGGATGCACTATGACTTCAGAGATGATTATTTCTCAGATGTGATCTTCTGTTACCAACTGTATTTCTGCTAATAACTGTACACAGACTGACTCAGATGAAACAAATTGAGGTAAGAAAAAGCAAATAAGAAGTTCACTCATTCATGTGCACTATTTCACAAAGCCTTGCAAATACACACGTAAGAAAGGAGTACAAGACATAATTCTTATATAAAATTTAAAAAAATATTGTTGACTTCCATCCTGAGCACCGGCCTGGAGCCGGTTCACCTTTCCTCATTCCTTGCCCATGGTCCCAGAGCTGCAGCCTGGACCCCTCCAGTAGCTGCCCACCAACAACTCTCCCCTTGGTCTTGCTGCAGACAAAGACAGTGACCAGCCTCCTTCTTTGAGACCAGAGTGCACTGGTTCCTGGATTTCATCACACTTAGGTCACGATATTTGACTCAGACACCTTCCTAACATAAACACAAAGTAAATTGAAGTTATTCCATTTCACAAAATGTAAACTGATTAGTTTAAGCAACACTTCAAGACTTAAATGCTAAACACTGGATTCAAGAACATGACATCCAGTACCTACTATAAAAAGAGACTGATATAATTAGGACAGTCCTCAAAGAGCAGCAGTAAGCTTCAGACAAAAACAATGCTGAAAGTATAACAGAAGCACCATAAGGAAGATAAAATGCATCGAGGGAACTAAGCAAGTAGATGAGAGAATATAAGTAAGCATATAATGCAAAATAAGGTGACAAGATTGGAATATTCTGAGGGCAACCGAGGCCAGTCAACAATGACATCATACATGACAGTTTGGCAGCCTTTTTGGAGGCTGTTCCAAATGATTGTCATCACTGTTTCAGCCATCAATTAATCTTTTCTTCTTTGGTTTGGCACATCACTGAAGAAGGCAAGAATAAGCCAAATCACTAACAGTTATTTTCAGTGGGCTGATAAGCTATATCTGAATGACAGCCAAATATTAATACTATACTTATTTAAGCAAACAGAAAGGAACATTTTTAATAAAATGTAGTCCCCCAATATCACAGCTGTATGATCAAAAATGGCTAACGTATGCATACAGTCTATTAAAATGCACATAATTTGTCTCAAAATGAAAACATATCTAACAAGTAATTCCATTCATCTGGCCCTTTTTCACCCAGCCTTAAGATATACAAATGCATGCCTTTTCACCAGAACACAGCAGCTGGGAATGAAAAGGAAAGCATTCAAATGATCATTTTCACATCATATTCCATCGTCTTTTCACCAGCTTCTCCCCAGTCTTTCTTTGAGTCCCATTCTGTTACAAGAGAGCTGCTTTTTAGATCAATTCATATTTCCATAATCCACACTGCTGTTTCTCCCTCTCCTCCCCAGGGTGGACTAACCCCTGCATCCAGAACTATGGTTTACAACTGTCATTAAGACCTGTAACAATAACAAGATAACAAAAGAGCTGGTAGAGATGCAGCTAGCCAGTACCATATGCTGATCAGCATCTTGAACTTAAAAGCTCTATGAAACCGAACTGCTACAATCCTGACAACAAGTATACTTGATGTTGCCACCTGTTCTCAGAATTTCAAGAAAGTTCAAGTTTTCTGTGTTGGGCTGCTATGTTTTTAAAAATAAAAGTCTCACAGTAAAGACGTATCCTGTCTATTGGGATGATTTTTTTTTTTTTAAAGTCACTCAGGAATATTTACAGTTTGAGAGATGCTGAAGTATCAGCAATTCTGGGTGTTCCCTGCATGCCTAGATGAGTGGTCATTCCGAAGAATATTTATCAGAACAAGATATATATCTTCCATTCAAACATTTTAGCTGTTCACTTGTATTTCTAAATACACCTCAGAATGTTTTTCTGCTGGTAGTCTATCTAGTCATTCACATATATGGAGATCATTGCTGCCATACAGACACAATACTCTGGAGAAGAACGTATTTTTCAAACAGGAAAAATGAATGTAAGAAAGTCACAGGAAGTTCTTTTAACTTGACAGAGCTCACTTGCAACATTCAAAGTTGCCATCAGTTGGGTTAATCATTTTCCTGATATTTACAGGATTCAAGTCCATAGATATTCTAAAATAAGCAAGAACTTATAATGTTTAGACAAAAAAGTACTTGTGAAAATTAATAATCTACGTAATTGATTCCTCCTTTCTCATACCAGCATACCCAAATACTAACTGCTTATTAATACACAAGCAACAAAATCCCCAAACCATTTCCATGATTTACTAATAAAAAAACAAGCACCAAACTAACATAAACATTTGAAACGTATTTAGTACCTCAGCAGAATAACAGAACAAAGCCATCAAATGCAAGGAGACCATGATATGCATCCCCTAACAGCATGCTTGCAGCCTTGAAAAGAATGTCAACGGCCTCACACCTGCTGGGCTCCCGCTGCTCTCTCAGGACAGCATACAGGAACACAGAAACATTACAACCGACTTCCACAAGTCATTTTGGCCCAGACAACAAGACTTGCTGCGATTTAGTTTTTTAGTAAAACTTACGCTATACTTTAAATCCTTCAAAGAATAATACAGTATTTTCCATGATGACCTCACTCACAGAATTTCTACCATACTCCATGCAATGGAATTTTCAGTCCTGCAATAATCTGAACACTTGGACTCTGACCAGACATTCATTTAAACTTGCCTTAACTTTCAGTAGTTCACACACACACTCAAAGTAAAGTGTGAGATTTCTTCAGTTGAAGGAAGACTAAAATATAACTTTACAAGACAAGAGTTAGCCCTTAAACAACTGGCATTTACAGACACACATTTATAAGTAAAGATATTTATACAGTAATTTGCATGGATTATCTGATTTACACTGGATAGATTTACATGTATGTAAATCCAAATAAAAGGGTGTTCAGTAGCTGGTTCACCATAGGATAAGGAATAAGGCTTATTACTCACATTTCAGCAATTACTTGTACATAATCAGCTATGACAAAAATAAAAACTATGCATTATGATATAAGATATGAGAGAACAATGCAAGGATAATTACAGCAACTTTGTAGAAAACAGTACAGACGCCTAGGATGAGATGCAATATTCCTAACCCAGATGGATTACTCATCTGCAGGGTATGGGAAAGGCCTGACACAAAAAAGCAGTTTCAGTTTCCTTACCTGAGAAGCAAAGGGTGGGAGCAGAAAGGATGAAGTCTACAACACAGCAATCTAATGCAGAGCCTCAGCTCTTTATTAATCAACCATTCCTAGCCTTATTAGGGAAGTGGGCTCTAGTTTCCTGCTATATTAGCTATTAGCACTGTCTTCTTAGGTGTGACTTTTTTCCACCAACAGAGAAGTCACAGACCAAAGAAATTACTGTGCTATTATGAAGCTTGAATGAGGAAAAAAAACTACTCAGTGAAACAGTTTTTCCTATAAACCATATACAGATTCTGGCACTTACTGCAGATGGACATCATTTTGGGAGAGTAACCAGCAAGGTTAAAAAAAGCTACTGCATTTTTACACAGCTAAAACAGTTGTAAGCACCACTGCTGCTAAGAAACATTAAACCTCAAATGTCTTACAGGTTAAGACAAGATAAAAGGATGAAGCCTAACATAAGAGGCAGAAAACCCTGGCGTACAGATTTTCCTTAATCTTTGTCCATCTTTCAAGAAAAATAAACCAATTTTTCTTTTTTAAATTACACACAGAAGCTTGGACTATCTCCCATATGACAATAGTGAACTGAATTCCTCATTATAACAGGCTGTCAGCATGCTGTTCCTGGTACTACCAAATGCACCGTGCATCGTCTTTAAACTGCCCTCGGCTGCCTCACAGTTAAGGATTGTTCCTCCACACTGGTGTCTACAGTCACAGCTGCACACACCACTTACCTATCAGAAACATACATTGGAACTGAAAGAACTTCTAGCATCTCCCAGCACTTTTGGCACTCTTCTTTTGACCTTTCCTGGTGCCAGTACTACGCTTTGCCCAGAAACATTTTAACTCAAAGAAGTTTCCAGGAGCTTGAGTATTTTTATTTCCAGAAGAGTCACAAACAGAGGCATACTGGCAGCGTCTAGGCACATCAGACATCAATAAGGCATTGACTACCACCTCTACTGCCAGGTGAATGCAGTAGCATTTGTAGATCTCAGCTGTGTTGGGTGACATTTTCTGCACAGTAACACTTCATTTTAAATAGTTATGAACTATCTCATTCAGGAAGCAAGGGGGTTTTCTTCTCTTTTGCTTTTCTTGTAATTTGGTCTGCTTCTCTAAAGCACGTTAAAAAGTACCTCATTTCTAAGAATTCATTTTTTTTCTTCCAGAAATTGTAATGTTTTAATTTTCTCTGCATAGGCCTCCTTATGAAAGTGAGCCTGCAGAGCTGAAATCAAACACTGGTCTAACCTGTTTGAATAAACACAAAAATTACGAGACTAAAACAAATTCATCTTATCATGAAAATGCCACTCCAAGAGGAGTTTTGGAAATGCAAGACACCTGTAGGTATACACATGGGAAGTATAAAATATTACATTAAACAGCTACAACCCAACATCTCACATAGGGGTGAGGAATAAGCGTTCAAACTGAAAACCTGTATACACTCAAATCAAGAATCCTCCATTCTTCCTACAACAATAAGATTATTCAGTATTTCTTCAGTGTTGTCCAACTTGTGTCTAATGCCAGTGCAATAGTAACCTGCAACTCCATCATTCGCTCAGCTTTTGGTGTATGATAGCATATCAAGATCTACCGTACACTAGCCACAAGAATAAGGCAGATATAGGAACAAGCATGCACTGGAAAGTTCTGAGAGGCATACTGAGAGGAAGAATGTGGGAAAGAGGAGGAAGAAATCAAAGTGGCATAGACAAGTTTTCTTTGCATTGTGAAAGCAACAAAAAGGTGACATGATAAACTGTAGAAAAACGCAGGAAGAGAGGAAAATATTTTGCCCACTGTTATCACATCACTGTGCAAACAGACAGCCCTTGGATTTAGGAAAGACGAATCTTTGGGATACATCCAAAAACTAACTCATGCATCTTACATTTAAAATAGACACGACAGAAAAATAGAGTTGAGAACATTCTCTTTTTTTCTTTTAAATATTCTGCCAAACGTCCATTGATATTATTCTTGATAGTTTTACTGACAGCTCGTTTATAGAAAACCATGATATCTGTGGATGCACAGATCTCCAGTCCAAACCTACAGAGTTCAATATGCACACATGCACACAGAACAGCCTACTGACTGCGCTCCATCTTTCAGCTCAAGGGTTCACTACATAAGCTGCAATGCATTCTGCTCACATCCAGCAATTCCAGCAGGAAAATTTCCTTTGTAAGGAAGAGGAGAAAAACATACTGTTTTCCAGGAAGAGAAGCAATCTACCTGAAGTACTGGATTCCTGATACCACTCAGCATGCAAGCACAGGCTTTTCTGAGCTCAAAGGCAGATCACTGCCTGAGGACTCTTTTTTTCAGATTAGATATGTCTATTGCATCTCCATATGATTCCCTTCCAGTTTTTAGTGGGCTTCATCTTCTAATCATATTTCTACACCAGCTGTTCTTTGAATAACCTTCGACTCACTGAATAAGCTCCATTTTTCTTTATACATATTTTTTTTTTTAAATCAAGTCTATCTTAAGCAACACAAAAAGAATAAAACAAACCAGAAAAGAATTTAAATCACAATGAAGACAATCCTCCTGCAGCTAGGAAAATTATCAAAACTCACTGAATGTCAAGCTACGAACATACTAGAGCACACTTTCCTTATATACCATTTATCACTATCTTACAGCTACACATTTCTGACTGATGCTATTCCCTAACCAGACATTCTACCTTCTGCACTTGTATATTTATTCCTTTCATCATGAATCAACTTATGGCTGGCTATATAGAATCTTGTATTATTGATTCAAAACAAACAAACAAGTCAACAATTAATCAAGATCTAGTGTAAAAAATTGATGATCTTTCAGATCATCTGTTGCAGGGACACTAGCAATAAAGAATATGTTGGATTTGGTATCAGTCTAAAAGAAATGCAAATGCAAATACAGACACATTCTAATTCTTTTCATGTGCTTTTCTTTAGAAAAACAAATACTTCCATTGAAGAAACTCATCTCCAAGTTTTTCAAATAATAAAAAACTTAGAATCATATAATCATAACATAGAAATTTAGACCACAGAACATACAAACTTAAGAGTTCCTTTTTTCTTTTAAATACAAGTATTTTGAAAAGTCTAGGCAAAATAATCCTAGTTAACTGCATTGCTGTTATTAGAACAGTGAAATAATGCATCTGCCCTGCATGTATACACTTTCCTACAAGGATTAATTCATAGCCAGAAGCTGGGGCACTCGTGCTAACCGATTCAGTAAGCGTAGAGCACTGACTTTTATAAGGGGCTGACAATTTATTCTTTTTTTAAACTAAGTAATTATGGCATCTCTACAATAATATCAAATATACACCATTCTGCATTGCAAAGGATTAAAGGGAGAAACGGTTCTGACGTTAAAATGACAAAACAAATCTTATGGAGGACTTCAGCTTTTTTGCCTGCTTGTTTTGATAGGGTTCTTTTGACACAAGTTCATAACAATATTTGGCTTTTTGATATTAACAAGTTTTGTCTGATACATTTCCCCCATTTTTAATATTAGGACAGGTTAAACAAGACCACACTCTCAACAGAGACAGCTTGTAAAATGAGCTATCTAAAAACCAGGGTGATAGAAATAGTACAATATGCAGAGCTGGAAAACTGCAATTGAGTATTCCTGTCACAAAGGCATTCTAATCACCGAGCCACCAGTTGGGTGAAGACTTCCTTACCGCTATCATTAGCATCTGCCTTTCTGTAGCTGAATAGGAGAGCATTTTTATCATTATTCTAACATTAAAAAAAAAGTTCAATCTCATGTTTCCAACCTGGTCTCCAAAGTCCTCCGGGAACTTCCACAGTACCACTGGATCTGTAAATAATTGACAGACAGCATTAATCAGAGGCAAAGGAACAGAGTATTACAGTCAGAGTACATTAATATTAAAGAGAGGGTCAGCTTAGCTTCAAGCTCTGAGGCAAGTACAAAAACATAGGTGAAAACTACGGAAGATGCTTGATTATTAAAGAGGCATTTCATATTTATGAAACTATGTTTATTGTTTCACACAGGTGAGCAGGTTGTATAATGTACCAAACTGCTTCCATATTTAACTCTTCTTTTCAACCTGACCACTACAGTTTTTAAGCCCATACTTAATTTTCACATTTTAATTTAATTAAGAAATGAAATGATACAAAATCTCATCCAAACATTGAAGAAAAAAAAAAAAAAAAAAAAAGTGATGTACTATGAAGAGGAAAACAAGCATCTCCATGAGGTACAGAATAGGGATCTTTGCAAATCTAAAGACAGTGCCAGCACACCCAAGACTCAAGGAAGAGATTGGAGAGAAGACACATTTAAATATTTTTCCAATCCGAGCCATTTAAAAAACAGCATTTAGATTATACCTTAAAGCTTCCGTTAATCTATTACAATAGTTTCATGTTTACTGTTAATTGTCAAAACTCTCACTTACTGTTCAGGCTATGCATTAACCTGTAATTAATATTATTGTCAATTCACCTAATGCAGCAATCTGAACCACAACTTCTCAACCTCTGAATTATACACTTGATCCTCCAGACACTGCTCATCTCCTGCAATACCATATCTTCCTCATGCCCTCCCACTAAAATGCATCAGAAACACACACGAAGCATCCATTAACACAACTAGCTGTTCCCATGCTCAAGTGAAATTACCTGCTTCCCAACAGTGTGGCACAAGCCACAACACCTGGAAACTGGGTGATTTCTGCAACTCCCACCAGCGCACGAGCGCAAGCCAGGTGAACGCTCCAGACCCTCTCAGTGCTGTGGGCAGCAGCCCCAGGTTTCCAGGGGCAAGAAACCAGGGCAAGCCCTGAGCAAGAGGAAACTGCCTGGTAGCCCTTGGGCTACAGCAGGGGGGGCTGGGATTCCCATCTTTGGAAGAGCTGATGTCTGTGAGACACCCAGATTTCCATTTCTCACATCAGTCTCTGCGGCTAGCACTGCCTGATCAATCAGCAGCCTTCTGAGTGCTGCACTTCACATCAGATCTGGAGACTTCTCCACTTCTGGCAAAGTACAGAGGTTTCCACTCATCTTCATCAACACACAGAAGGTTGCTGCTACAAATTGAGGCTTTAAAGGACAAATACCCTACATGATATTTTCACATCCCACTGCCCTGCACACAGCTGCAGTGCCCACACTTGCCAGCTGCAGAGGACAGCAGACCACAAGCATCCCCCCCTTGCTCCAGGTCAGATGCCAAATCAACAGCGTAAAATGCACCTGAAGATGACATAAAGCTTACCTCAACCAACTCAACCTTACTTAGACTGAATTTAGATTCAATTCAGATTTTAGTAAAATTAGTAAAAATCTGTTTCTGCAATAAGCAGTCAAATAGCCACATTTTTAATCCTAAGAGCAACAGGAAGGTTCTACAGTCGTTCTTCATGAAAATCCATGTATTTGGACAATTAGCATTCTTACATCTACAAGGGGGAACAAAAACTTTTGGGGAAGATTAGAAACAAGAGAAAACTGAAGAGCATTCCATCTAAAAGTATACTAAAAGAATAAATACATTTCTCACTTAGAACAGAAAAGCTTTTCCCCTTACTTGTATGTAAATAACATCTGGATAATAACCAGGCTGAGGGCCTCAGCGTTAGTGAGCTCGTTTTTGTTCTGATTTAACCCCATGAAAAAGAAAATTATTAGATATAAATCATCTCCTTGCTGCAGATGCCATGCAATCACCTTTCTTCTGCAGTAAACCAGGCCAGGAAGCCCCCCAAGCTCATGCCAACCATTGAAACCTTTTCAGGTCTGCACCAAATAAACCGGTATCCCCAAAACCTCCATTTGAGAGCAGAATCAAGAAGGAAAAGTGAGAGACAAAGCATTACGGGGGACAGAAAGCTACAGCCACAGAAATCCAGTTTGGTCTGTGGTTGGTCCTATTGGTTTTTACCCATCCCTTCTGCCCTGATCTTCTCTACCACCTATAGCAGTTTCTATAGAGAAACGCTGAGCTATTCTCAGCCAATAGGTGTGCTGAGCATCTCACAGGGAGAAAGGCTGCCGAAACATTGCCAGCTGAAAGCTGTGTTTCTTAGGCACGGAGCAGATTGTTTTGGCAGGTGCTAACAACATTTCCATAATAAACAGTTATTGAATATTTTAGCAACATCATAATGAAACCAAAGGTGAGTTGTGGGGGATTTTTTATGCTTTCGGTTTGCAAAACAGTTATTGCATAAAATTCAAGAGAAATTTGGCGATTCCTTTCACTGCTCAATGGAAGCATAACGTCAATCTTCAGAAAAGGAAGCAATCACAACACTAAAACCTTTCTGCTTGATTTTAGAACGTCACAATCAGGAACAAAGAATAACCTCAGAAATTTCCAAAGCTTGGATCTAAGTAACTATTTTTGGTCAGAAAATAAGTCATGTCTCCACATCACAATGACATGCCTGTGGAGTGAGCAGTAACTCACTGGAGCACACTGTGCACACTGGCAGCAAGGCCAGCAATTTCGCTTACCTCTTTGGGAGCCCTAATTGCTAACAGACATGAAAATTACGGCCACAGCTCACTGTCCTCTCCTTTTGCAATCTTCATTTCACATGAGGGCTCCCCAACGCTTCTTGAAGTAGTAAAAACAAGAACCTGAAAGCATATTCCACTTCATTGAACTGAAGTACAATGTTCATTTTCATTGTGTTCCCCTTTTACTTTCAGGCAAAAAGGCATTATGCATCACATCAGTACAATTACAATTGGGTAAGTCAACAGAAAATAATAATCAAGATAACATTCTGCATCGTTCCTGAAAGCACAAAACAGGCGACATTCAAGAAAACAGTCCTACCTAAACTGAAGAAACTCATTCAGTGCTGCATATCCAGCAAAAGCTATATTCCAAGATTTGCCACCTGCCCCAAGCAGAGTTTTGCGGCTGTTATTACTGGCATTCAGCTGGTGATTTTAGCGAGTACACATAATACTTCTTTTTTAGAACATCTGGTGGAGCTTGTGCCTCAAAATTCAAGTGACTGCATTCTGTCTGTTCCTTAACCCTTGGTAGCACCTCTATCATAAAATCCTGAAGCTTTTTAATTTCCCAAGTCAGAGACTGGGCTTGTTTTGGAAGCTGATGTTAGTTTCTGTATCTGGAACCAGACTCGGACAGCATCTGACATCTGTGTCATCTTTGCACAAGTGCCACAGAGGAATAAACAAAATGGTACTGATTTAGAAATAAAAAGAGAAAGCAAAACCCAATTCTGCAACTTAATGCAGGTTTACAAAGACTGAATTCTTGTTTCCCTGAGGATTACTGTCCAGATACTCCATCTGATCTGGCAACGTTAGGTCACAATTTTATGCTCATTTTACGTGTGAGAGGAAGAGAATCACTCAGAAATAGATGTTGCTGCAGCCAGCTGAGGAACAACCAAATTTCTCCTTATTCCCCACTTTTGCCAGACTTCTTTGGAGAAGCACTTGGCACCATTTTTGCGCAAGTGTGCTGGTAAGAACAAATGGTTGGCTGCACACATGAAGTGTATATACGCTGCATGTATAAGCATATACGAGAGTTCTTCTCAGGTCTGCTGCACCCAGACTGACTATTCTTACACCAGACCACACTCAGCATAAGCAAGGAAAACCTGAGCATCCTTTGTTTGCATCACCCACTCCCTGGTGGGGCCCCGTAAGAGCATCACTTGGTGTACTGAGTGGCCGTGCAGTGCATGATATGGTAATAGAGCCCACGCAGCTGCACACTGCATTCACTCATTCCATGCTACTTCATAAATCGTGAGCATCTAATGGAACCTTTATGTAGTTTCTGAGAGGACAGCTCCAGCCCTCAGCCCTCCTCCAAGGTGGAACACCACTGCAGCAAGGCTGCAGGAAGTGACACAACACAGCCTCTGATTTCTGAACTGAAGTTTTAATTAAAAGGTCATGAGTTGCAATTAAAATTTTGCTATCATAAAATTTCTAGTTCAGCAATGCTAGAGTAAAGTTGCATATAATCTCATCTAAGTTTGAGAGGAGAATAAGAAATGCTGGCAAGTTGTTTCGGCTCCCGAAAAAGCATTTAATTTGAAAAACCTTGACTCACACGTGTGCCTTACCTCCAGGTTTAGTTTAAAAACGTGAGAAAAGGGATCCATTTAGAATAGGTAACTTAAAGTCTTTAAGATTACTAAAAAAACCCCACTGAGCTACAATACCTACAGCAAGCTTCAGGAAAAACCTTGTCCTCATACAATAAGGAGACTACTACAGTAGGTTACAAAGAATTCACTCTAAGTATCAAATGAGGCTTCAGTCAGTTCAAGTACGTATGCTGAATAATAACCACAGAACAACCTCCCCTCACAAACACCTATGCAAATAAATAGTTTCAATGAGTAAATTTGGGTTAAGCATATACAAATAAATCAGATGTTGAATAATTCCATCTTAGAAGCTTAATAGAAAGCATTTTAACTAAGAAATATAACAATAGAATAGATAATATCATACCTACTGTGAGCCCAGTACATACAGTTAATTTGGTGAGTGGATGACACCCTGTGCCTCCTTACCATCCATTGCTCTCACCAGAGAAATCTGACTTCTCCACCCTGCCAAACCAGAGCTGGGAAGCACAGCTGGTGCTCAGGTGTCTCCAGCTCTTGGGCCCTAAATGCCAGAGTTCAAAAAGCATTTGGACACCACTCTCAGATGCATGGACTAACACACACTGCTTGGAGCCAGGAGTTGGACTCAATGAACCCTGTGGGTCTGCTCCACTTGGATATGGGGTCAGTAGATGTCTAAAGTCATACAGTCCTGCATTTAAAAATTCAGCATTAGAAAGAATGCTATATGATTATTTATTTTCAACCTCACTGCTTTCCCAGGCAATCTGTTCCAAAGCTTTCTCTTGAGTATTCAAAAATTCTCAGTAAAATCTAACCGGAATCTTTCTAGGTGCAATTTGAGGCCATTATTCCTCATGAAGAATACTATGCTTTCTTCTTCCAGAGATCTTTCATGCTCTCTCTTCCATAGTCTTCTATTCCCATTGCTAAGCAACCATAGATTCTTTTATGCTTTTTTCATAAAATGCTTGTTCCCCCCCTCCCCCCCTAAAGCTACCAGTCTCACCCTTCTATGTACTGCTACCAAATGCCCCCAAATCTCATAACTTTCCAGAACCTTTTCAACCAAGGTTTGGATCAAAAATGAACAGAACAGCAGAATTACTTCACAGCTACTCTAGGATACATTGCCTTTTTTTTTTTTTTTTTTTTCCTGTTTTATCTAAATAAACTGCAGCAATGCTTTTTGTTTTTCAAGCATGATATTACTCATTTGTGGTCAGCTGTAATTTGATGTATTTCCTTACTGAGAACTGTTGCACCATGAGTTGTTCTGCTCCTCATACTCATTATTTCTGTTGAAGCACAGTATGTTATACTTGTCCCAACAGAACAGCATTACATCCTAAATGCAGCCCTCCAATTTCTCTGTCATTTTGAATTATCAGTACACTCTCCAACATCCCTATAACCTCCAGTAAGCCTTGATGTTACAGGAGGAAATGCAATATGGGTTAAATCACTGGTCTGTTTCCCTGCAATAGTTCTCCTGAAGTGCAGAAGGACTTTCCTGAATCCTGGAAAGCAGAAGAACAGAACATGCTTAACAGTAATGAAGGGAAAAGCAAGCTCACCAAGCACTCAGCACAGTACTAGTTACAGTACCTCATGCTCAGCCCTGAAAACAAATATGTTTTAGATATGGCCGGGTATGACACAGAGCTCCCAACTTTCAAAAAGGAATTCAGTCTAAATTACCATAACAGTTTGGTACGCTGCACCTTCTCTGCCTCCTTACAAAGCCACTAAGTCACAGAAATGGGTAAACAACGCAGTGCAGGTACAGCGAGGTCCTCCGTATCACAGCACTGCTAGACCAGAGCAGATGTCTGCAGCTGATCTTGAGGGATCCTGCATGATTACACAGAAATCTATGAGAAGACACATGTAGCCATCTAAACTATCTGTATCAATAAGTATGCAAAGGCCATTACAGACTGTAGGAAAAATCATTTTGTTCCCCAACCTCGTAGTACATAGCAGTGCAGAGGACTTTCTGTTTTGGTCACATTAAGTCCTGTGCCTTTCCCAAGTGATCCAAGTTTAAGTCAGATACAAATGTAGTGAGCTCTCAAATTTAGCAGTCATGAATCAGTGCGTGTTGTGCCCACAATAGACAAGCCTCTAAGGGCAGCTCACCACAGTCCTGCTCCTCTCCAAAGCCTGTAAGGGTAGCACAGAGAGGAGATTGGACTGGGCAGCATGCTTCTCAACCTGGAACAGCAACCAAAGGAAAAGCAATGGTTCTGCAAACACTGAGGCATTTTTTTCCAATCCAAATCTTCCACTATGTTCACATGAGCACTGCTGTAAATTCTCAGTCATGAAAATTAAATGTAATCTAATTTTGATGATAACATACCTTTGCCAGCTTCAAGAGAGATCTCTCAGTAAGCAGATGTGCAGCATGAGCAAAGCAAGAAACAGGTAATCCTCCCCCCACTTTTTAAAAAGAAAAGCATTTTTAGATGATCCTTGTAATTAGGAAAGCCATTTTTAGTAAATTTTAATTTTTGCAACAAATCTAAAAAATATCTAAGTAATGATTCTATGGCTGAGTAAATCAGAAACATAGAGTATTCAGAACCACAATAAATAAGAAGAGGCAAAGCTTACCGAGTGGTAATTTTCCCCAACGTTTCAGCAGTTAATATAATCTAAAGAATGCTCTTCAACATCATTAAGATCATAGATTATAAGCATCATCCAAAAATACAACAGAGTAAGCTAATTAGCACACATTCTTTTTGGTAATGGAACATAAACTACAAACACATGCTGAGAAACATCATCTCAGGTAATTCTCTTGATAACAACCCAGAATAATTTGAGACAGAAAAACAGACTTGAAGTAAAAATGAAACAGATTAATTAAGTAGTTCAACATTCTGCCTGGAGAGGCACAACCTTCATCCCTGTGGGTTTTGCAGAGCAGGATAGGCAAAAATAGGCATGTCTTGGGACAGAAAGATGGGGCTAGATGACTGCTCAGCATCCCTCCAGCTGTATTTTCTCTGATGCTGTAATGATAATCACTGGGGGAAAAGCCATCCGTTGAGAGAGGAAAGAAGAGACGGGGTCAAGAGACACAGGGCTGGGAAAATACTCAGGGAGAAAAAGGCAGGCAGCAAAGTAAAGCTTATAGGAGACAGCGCTTTTCAGTCTAAAAAAAGTTCTGGGTTGATTCTCTCACATGAACACAGGAACGCAATTAACAAAGTTGAGTATGATTTATCATGATCTCAGGGAACTGCTTTATAAACATACCTGAGCTATGAGCACAACTGGTTTTGACAGAAAGTGTAGTTGTCAGTAATAAAGAGTTTTCTGAATTTGCAATACCATGATTTTTCCAAGTCAAAAGGCTGCCACATGCTTAGAACAGCTTGACAGCAAGTGGCAACAGTAATTCCAATGATGCTTTTGTATCAATACATTATCTCACAACTACAAGTTACTCAGAAACGAAATAACAGATGAACATGAGGTGCAATGCAAGCCTTCCCACACATTAAGTCTGATGGAGAAAAAGAGCATTTGCGTGGAGAGATCTCCAGAAAAAAAACCCTCTCATACAGCAGCTTCCAATCCACTCACCAAGAGCTCTGCAAGCACAGGGCTGGAGGGCAGCAGAAACATGGGGTGCAGCTCAAGGACAGTATGGGGCAGCAGTGCTCAGCCCCCACTACCAGGGGCCAGCTGGAGCCAGCAGCTGCAGCCAGCGAGCTGGGAGACACTGCACACATGGTGAGGGAGCTGCAGTGTTTTCTGAGCCTCAGCCATCAAAAGAAAGAACAAGGACAGCACGCATTGAGGAAACTTCATAGGGGAGTAGAACTAAGGAACACTCGCTAGCTTCCCCAGCACTTGAAACCTGACAGATTAAAGACAGCATGCAAATGAAGGTGCCACTAGAAAATACTTGAAAGTATGCTCCTATTCAGACCTCATAGTCTGGGTATTTTTTGCTTATCAAAGAAATGTTGTGGGGGGGAGGTAAACTTGCATCGGAATGCTGTTTCTTCTCACTCTGTTTCATAGAGGACTTCTTATAGAAGCAACCATACCCATAGCATCTTCTCAAAAAAACAAAAAAAAACCCCATTTGGAATTTTTTATAAATTCTACCCCCCCCCCCCCCCCCCACCTTCAGCCGCTGATCTTTATCCCCCAAACTGCCATTGCTGTGCCCCCACAGCAACACCCAGCACTGCAGCAAGCAGCTATGAGCCAGGTGCCAACACGGCACACCCAGGTCACACTTCCACACATCACACCTGCTGCCTTTTGCACCTATGTGTTAATATATATGGAGATTTTTCCAGGTGTTTAAGCGCACCCAGGCCATGCTCTCAGCAGCACGTTCCACAAGGTGCCGAGTTCTGCCCTGCCACACAAGGTCCAGCACCTCAGCTCTGCCCAGCCAGCAGCTCCTGCCTTGCCTCCCACTGACTACAGAGCCCCCCAGGCAGCACAGGTACCTTGCTCCCACTGGAGATAGAGAAGACTTGTTCAAAGCTGACTTCCAGCAGTTCCTTTTAACTTCTCTCATGGAAACTGAAGCGTTTTCTAAATGAAAATAACATCAACTAACAAACACTAAGCACTGTCCTACGGAAACATGGAAGAAGAAGCCAGCAGCCTCCTGCAGTTGCCTCCCAGCAGTTGTGCCTGTAAGCCTTTGCCAGCATGGTTTGGTACCAGTGACTCTCAGACACGTAATTACCAAGTGGATAAGATGGAAATCCCTTCCTCCCAGTGGGGAGCTTTTCCTAAAGAAGCTGCTTTTATCTGTAGCCAAGCATGAGTTAGGTAGGCTTGCAAGTAAGCTGAAAACTTTATCATGATTTACAATAGTTTCTCTAGGACTTACACTTGCAACATACCCCATACTACAAGTGCATCAAATTACTCAGTGATTTCACAAATGGCTCAGGATTTAACAAGGTCTTTCGTCAGATGAGTATCTTACTAGATAGCTTCAAGACAGTGGGGTCACATCTGCAGGAATTCAGAATCTTGTTTCTAACGGGATGGGAAAACTCACAATGCACACCCACTCCACTCTGCAAAGCGCCTGCCCTGTCAGCTCCTTGGCATTTCCTCAGCACTCCCCACCAGTACTCAAAGCATGAAATAAGATGGGTTTTTTTTTTTTCCCCATTTATGATCAGATTGATGGCCAATGTCTGGCCACCACTCAAACCTCCTCCAAAACTGCAGGTCAATCCCTTTTTACCCGAGAATTTGTTACTTCTGAAGGACAGAGCAGAAAGTCATTTCAGCTACCAGGAATAGAAAGAAAGGGTCCTCCAGGCTGCAATGCTATTAGCCATGCTTCAGGATAAGACCTTAATCAGGGTGAGAGTTCACTGCACAGACAGTGCACGGATCAAGTGAATATGTCCAGCTTCCATTTGGCCTTTTTGCAAAATAAGCAGGGCTTTCTTTTACCTGCTAAGTCCTTAGAATTGTGGGAACAACTGCATGTCATTTGGACCTGCAGCATTATTCTTGCTTTTCCATTTTTTCCATGTAACCTGAGTGAATCGCAGCTCACATCATTGAGGATCTAAGAACTTACTGAAGTGGTAGCAGAAGAACAAGAACCATGTTTGCCTTAAGTCACTGCTAACATTCAAGGCACATTTACAAAAGGTGTTTCTGTTCTTCCGCCATAGAGCCTATACTCAAAATTGGACAGTAAGAGATCTGGTGCAGTGAGCTCATGAGATGAGCAATAACTGGAAACAGTAAGGTTCAGGGCATTCACATTTGCAAGTTTTACATCCAGCTCAGATTTGAAAGTAACTCTGCACCCCCTTGAAAACAGACACTGCATGCGGCATCTTGGCTATTTTAAAATGAAGGCAAAGAACTTGAAAACACTGTGGGCTATGTGGTATTACTGCTGCAAGCTTGATTTTGAGAAAGATCTAGCAAAGATCCTGTGCCTTCTCACCAAACAACAGGCCTACTCAGTGAGCTAGGCAGCAGCAAGACCCAGCATAACAGCCACACTGCTCAGCTGTGGCACTGCTGGTTGCCCAGGCACATGCAGTTTTGCCTCACATTAGACTTGCTGTGTGCAATCTCCACAAACCGCACGCAGAGGAAAACAAGATGACTCCTGCTACATAAGTGAACCATATCTCCAGTAGTTTATGGATGCCTGGGTTACTGCTTCCTAACTCCCTTCAAGCACAGATTAGCAAAGAATTAAACCAAAATCTCTATGATTCTTCTCCTTCCCCCCTTCCCCCCCACCCTAAAGAAACAAGAGGGCAACCTCTGCTTAAAGAAAAAAAAATAAGTGTGCCTGGAAATTCCCTCACAACAGGAGAAGGTGTCATCAGCACCTCTGTTTGTTACTATTTGTGCTACTTCCTGCTTGAGCAGCACAGCAAGGTTCCTCCTATGTGCTCCTGGTGAGGAGCAGGCAGGGCAGAGCAGGGCAGCACCCACAGCTCAGGGCTGCCAGTGCCCCACTCCTCACACACCCGGGTTCGTGACCCCAAACACATCCAAGGATGGCAGCTTCCATTACTCCAGCTATCTCAGTTTTACAAGGCAGCCACGCTAGAAGTTTAATTGAAACAATCATAAACATTCTCATCTACACAAAGCTCTAAAAATCCTAAGAATCATGTCATTTAACTGCTACCTATATCTTGTACACAAGCAGCTCACAAAGTAGTCAAACAGGTGACCCTCCTGATTCAGTATTCATTTTTATCTTTATTGCCATTGATACATTAGACCAGAAAAAAAAAAAAAAAAAAAAAGGAGCACTGGTAAGTAGTCATCTTTATACTTTTCCCCTTCACCCAATCTTATACCAAGCCCATTTTAATACCATTGTGAGAAGAAAAAAAAAATAAACTCATCAGTCACCTGATGGAGTAATTCAAAACTTAACCAAACAGAGCTAATGGGTGAGAATTGAATTGAAAACACCTTGCCTAAGAAAGCAATTTCTTCTCTTCGCACTCCTCAGAAGCTGTGGGTGAGTGCTGTAATCGAACTATCAACAGCAAGGGGCCGTCTGTCCCACAGGCCCTGTGCAAGCAAGAAGCAACAACAACCGAAATGCAAGGGCCGGCCCAAGTGCACTCAACCCTGCTCCATGACAGGCAGCACACCGCTGAAAATCAGTGTTTTGACGTTTTCCACATACCCATCTTTAAAAGTCAACACTGAACTTTGGAGAAGAACACAAGGCAAAAAGCAGGTTAAGGGATTGTTACACAGAGATCAGCATTACTCCTGCAGCTAACAGGCCTGCAATCAGCTGAGATCTCACTCTGTCATGAAGCACTCACAGCTCAGCAGCCAAGGCCAGGAAAAACAAACTAAAAATGAAAACTCCTTCCCACCCGCACTGAAGCTACAGGTCTCCAGGATCACTGTGCACAGCTACTGAAGGTACTTCAGCCATTTCCAAGCCACTTACAGATAATTGCCAACCCTGTTTTGTTTTGTGTTTTTTTCCATAGATAACAAAGAAAATGTTAAGAAAGGCTCTCCATGGAAGTCACCCAGCCAGCAGCTGTGCATGTCTGACTCCGTGTGAGCAGCAGTACTGGAACACCAGCACTGGGCAGTCCAGGGAACAGAAAGAACTCTAATACACACTTGTCCCACATGGGGTCAGAGCCCAGCACCTCCTCTGTAAACTGGGCTTTTCCAGAGGGCAGCACCAGAACTCTCTGCTTTGAGCAGTTTGCATTATAACTAGCTGCCCTAGAAGTATAAGAACATGCATCAGGAGAAACTTCTCCAGCCCAGGCAGCCTGCCAAGCAAACAGCTGGCCCTCACTGAGCAGCAATTCAGGGCTGGCCAGCTGGGCACAAAGCAAAGCACAGCGCCCAAAGCCCCTCAGAACTGAGAGCAAAGACAGAGCCAATCTGTGCACATGGAGAAGCACTGACTACACGAAGATGGACATCGACCTGTTGGGGCTGTTTCTGCATCTTAAGTAATGGAAGCCTTTATTTTAATTTCCAAAGAGGATGTCAGTTAAAAAAAAAAAAAAGTGACAGGAGGAAGGGGAAAATATACATAATGCATAAATATGCACCAGATATCTACTAGTCAAAACTCCAGCACACAAAAAAAAAGATATTAGTATTATTATTGATGTGAAAGAATAAGGAATGATTTCTTCATAAATCAATAACAGCATATATTAAGGTTGTGTCTCCGACAAAACCATCAATTTACCCAGTAAATCTGACGCTAATATTTCAGAACATGCCTATATATCTGCATAGCAATAACAGCCATCAACAGACAGAATGCACAACGAGCTGAAATGCATTACCCTGCATACGGGTACAGAAGAGGCTTAAATTGCTTTTAATTATTCCAGGAAAAATAATTACAGGAAAATAGTCTGCACCTCATTTTCCAAATTCAAACAGAACACTGGAATGCCACCTGCTCTCAAATGCATGGACCTTTTAAACTTCTGCTGCTTTTGTAAAGGCAAAAATGGCAGTCATGTCAGCAGAGAACATCATTTCAGTCCATCAGATATGAAAAGCCCAGGTCACAGCAAATCATATCATAGGCTTGTTGTCGAAAAAGCCACAGAACTAACCATAGCAAGACAAAGTGCAGAGTACAACGGGTTGTTTTACTTCCGCTAACCAGCTACAGAAACAGCAAAGGTATGCCCAGCAACAGCTCAGTCCAAAGTACTTCCTTTAAAATTGAGTTATTAAACTGTTCTGCATATTTGACAAACACTGTAGTTTGATGTTGGTAAACCCAAACGATTTCTAAAGAATGCAAAGACGTGTCAAGTCACTGAATGAAATAACTTTCAGAGGCATTTACCCCTAGTATAATTAAAAAGAAGAAAGAAGAAAGAAGAAAGATGCCTGTGACATTGCAAACCAAAGGGCTGAGCCTTACTAAGGGTCAGAGGAAGCTGTGCCCAAGCACAAGTGACACCCAGCACTCATCATCACGCAGCTCAGGGTGCTGGGAAGGCAACTGCTGGCCAGGAATGCCAGGCCTTGCTGGCCTCTTCCTTTAGTGCAGGAGCCCAAAGCTCTCCAGGTCATAAGCAAATGTTTGAAGATGTGACACATGAAGAGGGTCAACAACAAAGCTGAGCTTAATCCCTTTGTGTGAAACAGGAATTGGAATTTAACTCTTATATAAAACATGTCTCTAGCCAGTGAAGTATAAAACTTCCATCAGCAAGGCATTATGCCCTCCATGCTTTTTGGCGTGCTGGGAGGGACAGGAGGGAGGGAAGCCGTGCTTCCCACAGGCTGGACATAGTGAAGCACAAGGAATGGCTGTGTAGCAGGCAGGGAGCATTAAGGCACCAATCACTGCTGGTATCTTTGCCAGACCATCTAAAGAGCAGCGGAACCAATTGGTCCCAAACAGCAAAGCTGGGAACACACGGGGCTTAACTATAGTTAACATGACTCCCATCATTTCTAATTGGATTGCAACTGGAGTCCCAGCACTGATAATACCAATGTGAGATCAGAGGAGAAAGCCTGCATGCTCCCTTTGCGTGGACATGGGAAGCAGCTCCCCTGCTGCCCACCAGGCCCTGCAGTCACAAGCTGACCTGCAGGCATTGCACCGCGAACATGAAGGGCCAGAAGCACTGTGCTGTTTCATCAGTTCCAGAACATTCCATAGGCAGAGAAAATGGTCACAAGGCTGGAGAGCAAAGCAGTAGTGCTTTTACATCTTGCTGGTGACTAGATTTTCACATGGAGATGTCTCGATCAGGCATCTGAGAACGGATGCTAGCAACAAACTGCAGCAAGGCACAGCTAAGCTGGTGCACATCTCCACAATCACTTGTGTCCCATTAGAACTCATGTAACCATTCCTGACACTCATTTGCTTGACCCATTTTTGATAAACAAAGAATAGAGTACTTGAAGTACTTTTTCCCCTTGTTCATCCCATTCTTCCCCAGTCTCTTATTCTATGGTCAGAGGTTAAACTGCTGACCTCTCACCTCCAAGGCAAGTTTCCCCCCCCTTCTATAAAAGGTTTTTCACAGTGTGCAGCACCCGGATTAGCCCCTATCCCCCAGAACAAAAGCTGTGCCTTTGTATGGCCGGTTCGGGCACCGAGTCCGTACATCAGAGGAAGCTGCTCCTGCTTCCCATTCACAATAACTATATTGTGAGGCCTCCAACGCCCCGGCTCACAGCGTCTAGACTTTCACCCAACCAGCCGGCAAAAAGAAAATCCTGTAAAGCACTCAACTGAAAATTAACTATGGTATCCTGCAGGGAACCTGATGAAGACGTTATTTGAACATACGGTAAAACTTTCCATTGTTTAACAGAAAGATAAGAGAAAAACTTTGAGCCTTAAGCTTTAAACAGTTGTAGGGATCAATTCACTCATGGGTCAGTAACTGCATTTTATTAGCAAGCAGCTATTGCTTATGCATGTCTTTAAAATAATACACAGATTATTAAATTATATCTAGCACCTAGCATATGGATATCTACAGAGCCTAGCTTAATATTCACTAGCAGCACTCCAATAAAAAGCTTAAGACATGGGAAGACAAGTGTGTTCTCTGGTCTGGACCAAAAGCATTGCATCAGTATTGCCCACAGTCTCAGTTCTCTTCAGCAATTAAAAGAACAGAACTATTTGGACTTGGCTATACAGAACAGCACTCAGCACTACTTGTCATCATAAAAAAAAAAAAAAAAAAAAAAAAAAAAGGAACTCTGAGCAAGAAAGAAAATCTATGGAGTACAAATAAACCATGGCATTTTCTGGGAAATAACTGCAGTGTTTTTTCATATTTTGTTTCTTTATAACACTTCCATTTCCATTGCATAAATAACACAGACACAAGAAATCTGCTGAAGTGGACTAAAATAAATAGAAGCACACTCTTAAAAAAACATACAAGCAGGCCAGGAAAAAAACCAAACAACTATTTCTGAATAACATTCAAACACGGAAATGCATTTGTGATTCTTTGAAAACTGGAAATAATTTATTACTGCAGATAAATTGGGTTTTTTGCATCTTTGTGGATCTCTTTTAGCCTCTCTTGAATGTGTATTCCAGAAAGAATTTACTGCACTTTGATAGGAGAACAGTCAACAGGATACACATCCGCATGACCAGTTTTAGTAATCTATTTTGGAAAGAGATGGAATGCCCCAAAGTAAGAGGCAGATGGATTGCTGTCTGGTGCAGGTTGTTTGATGGGGGAGTATGAAGATGTTTGCTTGTCTTACATACATTTGCTTTTTAATGCGTTTTTGACGTAACAAGAAACTGGGAAATCATAATAGAAAAAAAAAGTCACTTCTGCCCCTTACCACCTACCCCGCAGGCCCAGCCATAGTATCAGTGGAAAGCTATCAGTGGAAAGCAGCAGGACTGGAGAACCCGGGACCAAAACCACAGCACTGCCTTGGGAAGGGAATGGCAAGAGCCTCAACTACCTCTGGAGGCAGAAGTGTTGGGAAGAAGGCAGAAAAGAGGAGATAACATTCTCCATTTCCATGGGGCACCACATACCACACAAAGAATAGCTGCTATCAGACCTACAAGGCTGCTAGGTAGGACAGCTGCCAACACCTCTAGCAATAACTAGCTAAAACTAGTGATCAGAAGTTACTCACCATAACTCACCTCACAATAAGCACCATAGCCAGACTCCAAACAGGCACAAAATGTTCTGGAAACATGCACTATGGCCAATGAGATGAACGACTCACCTGAAGCTTTAGAAACAGACACAGAACTAAAAAGCTGTGGTTTGTGGTGCCTGTTTCACAGCTCTGTACATTGATCATCTTGCTATGAGAAAGGGGGGTACCACTCAACAGCAGCTCACACTTCTCTCTTGGGTAACAGTGATGGAACACTCGCTTTCAAGCACAGGGCAAAAGATTGTACAGCATCACACTGCTGCCATAGGAACTGAGAGCACAAAAGTGCTCAGGTACCACAAACATAGCAGGGAAGAGCAGGGCAGGAGTGGGCTGGTACCCTCAGCTGTGGACATAGGCATTTTGTTGCAGACAGTAATCCTGCTTTCAAAAAGGGCTCACAGGTTGGAGCACCCATGTCCAAGCTGTAATATAGCTGTCACTTCTGGAGGACAGAGATCACCATGCCACGGGAGAAGTTTTCCAGACATTTCTGTCAAACTGGGGCCATGCTCCACACCACTGAACTGCAACTGCATGGCTTCAGCTGCTTTTATTGACTGGCACTGTAACAATATTCATAGAGAGACATAACACTCATAGAGAGACTGTGTACACACTACGGAAAAAAAAAAGGCCCACAGAACTCACATGCAAAGAAAAGCAACTTTTATTTTTTCAGGTGATATGAAGCAACACCTTTCAATATCTAGACAGGGGCTTGAAGAAAGAAGGGGACAGACTCTTGAGAAAGATCTGCTGTGATAGGATGAGGGGAAACACTTTCTAAGTAAAACAAGGGAGACTGAGGTTGGATACAAGGACAATTCACTATTAAAATTCATCTTTAAGCAAAGCCAAAACAAAAGCCGAGTTTAAGAATAGATTTGTTTTCCTTCAAATTACACAGCATCTTTAACAAAAAGCCCCAGTCACAACTTCCTCCCACGTACTCTTGCATCCAAAATTAAAACCAAAAACGTGAAGACAGAAAAACAAGGAACCAGCTGCACTAAGATACGGGGGCACTCCACCAAGCTGCTGAGCAAAATGCTGAAACCTCATTTCTGATGTGATAAGGAACATTTCTTCAACAGAAAGTTACAAGTCAAACATACTCTTACTGAAGAGCCACCCTGCACATATGATTTGGTTGGCCTACTTTGTCTCTTTCTTTATCCATATGTTGTAAGCATCAGCTTTGCTTATCTTCAGAGATAGAATTACTTCAGTTGCTTTTTCACACTTCATGTTCAAGCATATTATCTACTTAGAGGCAATTAATTATACACATACCATGCTAGAAACATCACAGGTGTTTAGGCGAATTTAATTGTCTTACCTCTAAAATCCTTGTCAAGATTGACAGATGCTCAAAGTATTACTTAACTACCATCTCTTCTGGCGCTCTTTAATCATTTTAATCTCAACTAGTCAGTTATACTCTCTAAAACTGCTTATAAAAGCAGAAGTTAGAATTCTAAATTTACAAAGACATAATACTTTAAGCTCTGGTACAACACAAGTCATTCCAAGCATTGCAAGGCCCCCTAGCTAAATGTAAGAAGAAAAAGGTTACTGAATACAGTTCTTCAGTAAGCCCTGAACACCTCGAGTTTTCCTGTCACACACTTGCATCTCAGTTTCCAAGCAAGGAGAACCAGCCCAAGCCACTACTCCAGACCACTTTCAGGAACTGTTGCCTGCAGTGTAACTCCATTGCCCCAGCACAGCATGTGGGCAGCAACGACACCAGCAGCTGCTTTCTGCTAGCTCAGAGAGCAGAGCACAGGAACACGTGCTGCCAGTCCCAGAGAGCTACTATCAAGAAACACATTGCTATTAGCCACTCAGTGCAAACTCAAAGCACCTATTTCCTGGAAAATGCTATTCAAAGATGTAGCACTGCTTTTCCCCCTTTTCATCTGAAATTTCCCCCTGGACGCATGTTACCAGGGAAGCTTATTGAGTTTTGACTCTCAACAACGGGATAGTGGCTTTCTTTCACAGTATCATTTGAGTTGCAAGGGATCCTTAAAAGACATGTAGTCCAACCCTTCTGCACTGCACAGGGACACCTACAGCTCCATCAAGTGCTCAGAGCCCATCCAACCTGACCTTGGGTGTCTCCAAGGACAGGACATCCACCACATGCTTCAGTGCCTCACAACCCTTACTGTAAATAAACTTTCCTACCTCTTTTTTCCTCTTCTGGGGTCACTGATGCTTGCACCACCACCACTCCATAACACATACATTTTACTTCACTGCAATTTTTTTTTTTTTTTACCCCCACTTTGGCTGAAGATCAACATCAGCAGTGTTCAACAGACATATAAGTTTATGCCTGGCCATCACAATGAGTGTTTTCTTCCTTTCCCCACGGGTGTTGCTAAGCCAAACGAAGACATCAATCTTCCCACATGCAAGGAGGAAGGAAGGACAATAACAGGACACTCAAAAGAAAAAAAAAAAAAAAAAGAAAAAAAAAATCAGAGCCAGCTCTGTAAAAATACTCCAAAGTTGGAAGATTTTGTATCCTATTAATATTTACTCAGGTACCTAACCCTACAAGTTCACAAGGTATTTCATCTATCTCTTATAAAATACTTCTCCATTTATTTAATACCCTCCAAAAGCAATGGTGGTCAATGCCCTGGGTTACACGGTATTCTGTACCACTGTGCCTTGGGGATACATCATCAGCATCCTGGGCACAGGAATCATTTGCTATTGCCCACAGCAAGGACTGCAGTTTATGATACGTAAAGTAGATGTTACCCAAACACCTGCATGTAAAATCAACACCTGTAACTTTTAACAGGGTTGTACATGCAAGCACATTATTGTTTCGCTGCCATGCATTGCATTTGAAAATAATAATTATGACACCTGAGAATTTCAGATTCTATTGTTGAACAAACCACTTTCCCATCGATGTTACATAGTAAACATTACCTTTAGGAGAGCCTAATGAAATTGAAAATATTTATTTCAAATTCATCTCCTGGCTACTGGAGCTGAGAAAAAATCTGAAAACAGAGTCTTCCTCTCAGCCTGAGCACATGCATTTGCTACACTTACATTATCCCACTATGTCTAGTTGATACACTGTAGAGTTAAAAAACCTCCAGAAATCTTGGTGAATAAAAGTGAGCATTATGGGGTAATTAAACTTTAGAACTATTGATTTATGTTTCAAATGTGCTTTCTTCACCTTCTATGATGTATTATGTTGTTGTAATGGATCACTAGCATTCTGCCACAGGATTATTAGTTGAGGATAACACATCACAAATGCTATAATTTCTATTTGATTTTCATACATGACATGACTTCTAATATCCCCGTGAAATAGATTAATCAAATACATACTGCTGGGACTTCAAAAAAGATATATACTGGGGTTTTGAAACATCCATCAAGAAAGGTACTTCCTCACTTCCCCTAACACTTAGCTGCTTCCTCATCTATCTCAGGCCAGGCTGTCTGTATCTGCTCCATGACTCATGTTGTGTTCTGACCCGCTGACACAGAGCGCCTGCAGTAACTGCTGTGCTAAGGAACATACACTCCTCCACATCTCCAAAGCAACATTTACCAAACATAGTTCTAAATATATATATAAACATAATTAAAAAAAGAAAACAAGAAAGAAAATACCCAAGACATACTGGTCTTACTGCATGCAGAGTGTTTCAAAACATCACTCCATTTGCAGCCATTGTCTGTGCTCTTCTGGCACATTTTGTCCTAGCAGGACTTTGTGTCTCACTTGCTGAACAAACGCTTCAAAGTGTGCTGACAACTAAAGCACACTGCTTGTGCTCAGCTGGGTAACTCCTAGGGCTGATGGGCCCGGGAGCAGAAGTAATACCCATCAGCACCACATTGCCCTGTTATATTAAGATACAAGAAGAATGTACAGGATGCACTTCTGCTGGCTTTTAAGGCACAACATGAGCCACTACAATCTAACTCCTACACTGCCCCATTAAGTTCCCACAGCAAACCAGAACACCCATACTAACACCGTGCAGCTCCTGTACACAGACACATTTACTCAGCACAGACCCCACAACCAGATAACCATACAGCCACAAGACCTCTCCAGGCCACACTTTTCTGAAGTGACTGCAGACACGGGCTAACTGTGATCCTGAACACTGACTCCCTGCAGCTGAACAACAGGAGGTCTTAAACGTGAGACAGTACATGAAGTGCATCCTCTATTAAACTGAAAAGCCAGCAGGGCTGCTGGGTAACACTGCTGAAGAGAGCACTCATCACAAAACATCTCCATCAGGTTGCAGGATAGCACACAGAGCATTTTGCAGCACACAGGAAAGCAGTGCCAGTCCAAGCTGGGCACAGCAGCCTGCAAGCAGCTCTATTTGAGCATAGCTGTCACCAGAGGGGAGCTGCAGAGCAGTGTCCCATAGCTGGCACCAGCTCACCTCCTGAGCTGGTTCCAGGGGCTATGAAACTCCCAGTAGCTTACCTTTACTATTGTTTTATCTGGTTGAGCTCTTCGTTCTTTCCAATAACAGGAGCTGAAAGCATTTCTGTTTTGCTCATCGTTGAATAAATAATGCAAATTTTCTCCAAGGACTGCAAGGTCTGACAAATATCATAAGACAAAGCTTTTTTTTTTTTGCTGAATCTGCCAGCATCTAGCAACGTCACACAGAATTGTTTATTGCAGAGGAAGATAGTCACCATCACTGCTTGCCAGAGAACTCAAGGTATGCTGAATTCTTTTTTTTTATTTGACAATAGAAAATGCTTTCAGCCAGCAATGTATGTTTTTCAACCAGGCATTTAGAGGCAGTTAACCCAAGCTCCTTTTTCGTGGTTTTTTTTTTTCTTTTTTTTTTTTTTTTTTTTTAATTCGCATTGTGTTTCCATAGCACTGATTTCTATCACAATAATCCAAATGCAAGCAAATACATTATAAATAACTTCCTATAAGATGCAGCATATTGTATCATGATGTGCAATTCTTTTCCAGTAGCTTCCTTACTAGCTACACGTTTTACTTGAGCTAACTTGTCTCCCCAGCTGGTACATCAGCATCATTAAGGCAGCTCTTGCAATGCATTGCAGGGCTCTGACCCCACACAGAAACAGATGTGAGCATGTACCTCCAATACACGAGGCAGGCCCACCGCCAGACTAAAATGGATTTACTCATCAGCAACTGAATACTCAGCAACTTACCAATTTAATTTTATCTGTCCTGGCATACAAGCACTTTCTCATCACAGCTATCTGGGACGCGACAGGACAGCTGAAGTAGCAAACAACTCACCAACTCTGAGGAAAGGAAGTCCCTTTTTGTCAGGCAGTGTCCACAGCAGGAAGAAGCTATCCAGAAGATGAACTCTTCCCTGGACAAAGTCTTTTTCCAGAATGTCCCATATTATATGATGATATCATTAATTGTTTTCAGATCTATAAGTTACCGCATGATAACAATCTGGTATCGTTACACAGGATCTTGTATTTTCATGTTGCACATACAATTTATGTCCAAATGCACCATGCCTTATAATCAGCCCAAATTACAGGGGTCCAACTTCCCGTTCTGTTTCCCCCCAAGGAGATGAGCTTTACTGCATGAACAGAGAACTGGAAGGCTCCAGCTACGCTGTTGAATCCATCTCCTCAAATAATAGACAGAAGTTTAGCAAAGCACAGAGACAGCTCCAGCACTCTGAAGTAAGCACAGGTCCAAAAGCCATCACAGAAACATGCTATGGGAAGCTGGCAGGAGACAGCAGCAGCAACTCAAGCATTTTATTTTGTTTGTAGATCTGGTAATATGCTTATTTTTAACAAACAAACTCAACCACTTCAAATGAATGCTGGGAGATGAAATAACAGCCACTAGATAGCCTGGAAAGCTCAGCAGCTCCTGCTTCCTTAACACATGTGAGCAGCTTCCTGCTCATGCTGTACCAGCTGCTGGGTGCATGTTGCACACAGATTCCATTGGCACAATAAGTCCTCTGTATGACCAGCATCTCAAGTCAGATAAATAAGAATTTCTCGCTCCCTATTAGAATGTAAGCAAAATTAATCACTGTTGCTCTTTCCCCTTCTGAGCTTAAGGAAAAACACAACAGTGAATGGCTACATCTACAGCAAAATACTTCAGCTATGATGATTATCCCTTCATAATGGTTAAAACTTGAAATTAACCTTGCAAGTTAGTGAGACGTATCTGAAGTAAACATAGAAACCCACGTGATCTTTTCAGAAACAATTTTGCACTTTCAGCCAGATTATAATCTGCATCTGAATACCCACCCAAACTTGAAAATAAATTAGACCTGTGTTCAAACTGCAACAAATGTCATTCAAGGGTGTTCTTCAAGTCCCTTTTCTAATTAAGAGTTTCATACTTGGACAGTACCATTCATACGAGGATTGCAAGGTCTGCAGATGAAGACAGCTTGACTGAGGCGCTGCTTTGGCTTCCCTAGCTCAGGAAATCCAACACCACACCTCAAATCTTGTTCAGACCTTTTCCCCTCCTTACCGCTTCTGCTTTTTCCTCTTCCTTTCATATGAAGTTCACCATCGAGTTTTTAAATCTCTTCTCCTAAACTAGAACCATAAGACATAAGAAGCCTTCGCCTACACAATTTGTTTAGTTCCAAATGTAGAACCACAGCTCCAGAACACACAGAAAACATCAAAAGCAGACAGAAGTTACTGCTTAGAGCATTTTATTATTTCCTGTCACTTAGACTCTCCCATTTCTAGTATGTGCCAGTAAATACCATGCTTTTACCTGGATCCTGGAGTTACCACAAGGCCGACTACTATAAAAAAAATAGAGTTTATTTACACACTGATTGCAAAAAAAAAAAAAAAAAAAAAAAAAAAAAGTGCTATGCACAGATTACCTTACTGCTCAGAGTTATTTTAAAGAATAAAACTAGCACTTCCCTGGGACAACTTACTTCGGCTTCAGAGAGTTTCCTTTGTTTGGGGGCTGCTTGTTCTCAAGCTTTCTATTAGCAGTCCATGTAGCAGTTGTCTTCATTGTCCTGATCACGTTTTGCTGAATTTACAAACAGAAGGATCTTTCCCAAGCTATAAGATGAGCATGTACACACTGCATCCCCTACTAGAGTTACAAGTGGGAAAGAAAAAAGAACTAAAAAGAACGTAGCTGTGAATCAAAACACAAACCCCACACCTCAGCTTTGTCAAGTCACTGCTAGAGAGAGGTGGCGTATGGCTTCACAAAAAGCATTACAAACCTTGAAAGCTTAACCAGTTCACAAAGGTTTTTAGAGATTTCAAATCCCCCATAGACAGAAGACAAGCCATTTAACTCCATACAAGGACAGCTATCAGTAGAGCATATCTTCTCAAGAAAAATGACAAACTGGTGCAAACAGGACTGCACAGCGCGTGGGAGGGCAGAGGCACGCTGACATGAGCCCAGAAAAATTTGTGAACTCTTAACACTTGTGAATGCAGGCAATTTGAAAGCCTGCAAACTGCCCCCCAGGCAGCCGTCTGAAGCAGTTAAGTACCAAAATGAAACGAAAAATCGAAATTGAGAAATGCAGAGGAGCTTCAGCTTTTATACTGATGGACTACATCACGTAATATGATTTGCCATTTGGGGCTCATGTTTACTTTCAATACTATATGTCAAATCTACTGCATTGTATACAAAGTTCTTACAGCACATAAGTATCTGTGCCACCACAGCTGGAGGCTGCTAACTCCCCCCACACTGCCTGCAGCCCCAGCCCACCCGCCCGCTCCCAGGGCTCTTCTCCTCAGCAAGGCATACAGGCAAGAGGAGCACATCCTTGACCTGCTGCCGCGCTCACCATTCCTCCACCCACATGTCCATACCTCCACCCACCTCCACATTATGCATACATTCAAGAATCTCTTTAAGTTGGCAAAAAAAATTCTATACGAAATGAAACACGGAACAGCATTGAGCTTCCTCCACGTTTTTGCTACTGTGAGAAGCACAAGGTTAGAGTAACTAGCCCTCCTTTTCTCAGCATCTGAGGAATGAAAGAAAAGGAGAAAAGACATGAAAACACCTATCTTTATCATAGATGCAATACCAAAGTTGATTTAATTGCTTTTGCTCACAATTCTACAACACCCACTCTTCACTAGTGACAGTCCAAGCATACACAAAAACACTGTTCATACTCTGAAGAACCTTCAGAGTAAAAGGAAGAAATTTGAGTCTAACAAATAAACTTGTTTAGACACAAGCTGAGGGCTTTAAATTATACAGAAGATTGCCAGTTGTTAAACTTTTACAGACATTCTATGCACGTACATGAGGGAGCTTGAGCCACACTCAGGCTCACACACTCTGGTTTTGTTAGCACTAACAAAAAAAAAAAAAAAAAAAAAAAGCCCCAACTCCATCATTACACCTGCATTTGCTCTCTAAACAACTGTATCATGCTGAACAATGGACTGAGCAACACTCTGGCCAGTCAACAATCCTGTGGAGAAAGCAGACTAGATGAAGTGCCCTCTTCCAAGCCTCTTGGGCACCACCATTGGAAAATTTCAACAATTTCAGCCATATTTCAGCCATATTTCAAATATTTCAGCCAAAATAAGAAAGCATTACGTGGAAGTGGCACTAACATGAAAATCCAACACGAGGTTACCAGGGTCACTGGGGTGGTTACATTTAATGAAATGGCTACGGAGTACAGAAAGAAAGCCTTCAGTTTTCACATCCAAAAGCTGCATTTGGAACTATAATCAGGTAGCCCATGTTGGAAAATGGTGCTGTACAAATTAAGCATCTTTAACCGTCTATCAACATCAAATGAACTCTAATGTGGTATGAAATATTTGAAAGTCCAAGACTACAAATAAATATGAGCCTTATAAGAAAGTTTATACAATTCATAGCAATGCACATTTGCTCTCCATAATCTCTTGAAAAGCAAAACATACTTGAACAATATTAGAGAGCCTAACTTTGGGTAGACCAAAGCAGTGAAGAGGGTAGGCAATGCAGAAAGATTATATTAAAAGTTCTGGCTGCTTTAAAAAAAAAAAAACAAAACTGCAGACTTCTTGATGCATTAAACTGACAGAATTATCTTTCTAATCAGGTCCAAGTGATACTCTGGAAAAAAAAAAAAAAAAATACTGCAAAGGAAAAGAGTTATCTGATCAGAACGTTACACCCACAGGCTTACAGTGTTTGTGGTTAGTAAACACCTCTCTAGAGTGAAGAAAACAGCCACTGAAAACAAAAATTAAAACAGTGCTTGCTCTACCACAGTCCTGCAATCAGTTGTGGAAGGCACTTAATGAAAACCCTACCAAAGTAAGACAGGTTACCTACGAACGGCATTGCCAACCACATTAAACTTATTCTCCGAAGTTGGGACCTTCCTGGAACTACCTGTCATATTAGTGCTTTATAGATAACCACCGAAAACCCCATACAAAGAAATCTGCATCTCTGTTGTAGTTACTGGATTTCATTCAGATAGTTCTTAACTCTAGCAGTATAGAATTAAACCCATTTCCATGTCATTTCCTTGAAAATTAAGTAGTAAGAACAACAACTGAAGAAAAAAGAACATAAAGATCTTGCATCACTAACACTTATCATCATCCTGGTACAGGCAAGGAGTTATTCATGCAATTCACCACTAACTATCAAGGCACCTTCTCCAGAAATCATGCATCTAGCCCTAGAGGTATAGGAGGCACCACAACATTGAAAGAGGAAGTAGAAGTAAAGCAATCAAATTTCAAACCTTGTTCAAACGAGGTTTAACAGAAAACAAACCACTATTTCTAAATGGTTTTCAAGTAATACTTGAACATCTTCAGTCAGGTCTAAAGAGTCTGGACTCAGACTGAGACTGTCAGTGCCTTAATTCCCTGACTCTTAACAGCACATTCTCAGCAGAGCTTTTTCAAGCCTAGAATTCTGTTGCTTTGCATACGTGCTATAATTGAAGAAAATGGTGCCACAAACTGTGCTCTTAACCACATAAACCAAAACCAGTTTGAGTCACTCCTTCTTGGGAAGCCATGGACAAAAATGCAGAAAATTTTCTGTTCAGAGCAGCTGTTGCTTAGAGCCATCTTTCTACTTCTAGGTGCCACTTGCATTGTCTGTTCTGGGCTTCTGCAAGCCAGCTTCAACTAAATCAGTAGAGAGTATAAAATTAGTAGTATTATCAACTCTAAATTTTCTCTTTATATATATTTAACCAAAATAAAATTTCAGTTGTACACATGCACATTCATATGCTTATATATGCATAAAGATACAATATTCAAAATATAACACTGGAATTATTACTCTGGGCACATTCCATATAAAGAACTCTGAAACATCCATTTCCCAGAAGTGATTTACTTCCCACTACGGAAGGACACGTACTAAAAATGTAACAATAAAAGAAAAAAAAGAAGCTGCAGGCTGCTTTGGTTAGCCAATGCCTAAGCTCAGGTGCAGTAAAACACTTCAAAGAGACAGGGCAGTGACAGAATGATCCTGCTTTACGTGCAGCTGCCATACTATCAGGGACCAACAGCCTCACACGTGCCTATGCACTCCAGAGAACTATGAGAGTGCATTACTTCTGATTTTTAGGAAGTACCATTCAGTCCAAAGAGCAAAGATCATGTAAATTCTTTCCCCAGCCTAGAGAGAGCAATGGTAATCTTAAAAGCACTCTAGTTTCTATACCTGCTTCCAAGTGGTCCTTAGGCTCTGTCAGACACAGTTTAACACAGAAGGCCAACTGCTGATGTTAGAACACGCAGATATTTTACCTGTTATTTTGCTTGTTGTTCTCCCAAAGAAAAGCATTAATGAAAACTTGCAGATGCCTGGGAGACCACATTCAACCTTCTGCTGTACAGCACTACCAATACTGCAGGCCAGAGCTGCAGCTGAAGCAGTGGGCTGTTAGAGCAGCTCACCTCCCTGACACACAGCAAAGAACGGGAGCCGAGCTCAGCTCATTCCTGACTTCTCCCTAAGCTGCCTTAAGCATTCCCTAAAGAAGCCAGGCTGCTCAGTTACTATGTTTCAACACGCCCTGAATTGAGGATTACAATTCTGGCCAGGCTGCAGAGGACTAGCAGCTTTGACATGAGCTACAATGTGACTTTCTCAAAGTCTAATTTCCCCCCTTTGGAATACATGCTTCACCATTAAGCTGAAACGCAACTTTGAAGATACTTAGAAGCAGAGTAATATCAAAAGTGAAAATAGAGTAAGCACCACCTCCTGAGCTGGTAAGGGAACCATGTTCTGCTTCGTGCTAGCAGAAAGCATTAAGCTCTCCTAATAAACTTACCTTTTTACTGTAACACAAGCAAAGAACAAAGGTTATAACAACCGCAAAACCCACACTACTAGTTTAGTGGAGCCCTCAGTCACAGGAACACATATTTAAGAAGCCCTCTCTTATCCACAGCTCCACAAATGAGAAAAGCTTAGAACTAGTAAAATCGTTCAAGTCTAGCAATATTATTGCGTTCCCCCACAGCATAAAGAGGCAGAGCAAGAGAGAGCAGCCCCAAAGCATCTTCTGCTCAGCCAACAACATGGTACTGAGAAATATATACTCAACTAAGTAACTCCTACACAGCAGAAAACAGACAACCGACACCAAAATACTAACAAAAAGCCCTAACTAATGCCACAGTAGCACCATTAAGCCTATAGCCAATAGCTACATGCCATATGTGGAGAGATACATTTATATTAACCTACATCCAAGGTCTAAACATCTACACCAAGTAGAAAGTGCTGTAAATCATTAGCGGAGTGATTTAAGATCACATTTCATAGTAAAAATAAACACTGCTACATTTCATGTATGCAAGATCCTTTAGAGCAGGAAGAGCCCTGGGACATTGTCAGATCTGGAAAAATTAGCATTCTTTGAGAGCTCCGCTTTAATTAAGAAGTTACCTAAAATTACTCTTCCAAAGAGCATACTAATTTTAACCAGAAAATTCTTCCCCGTGTCAATTAACACTGGCATACTGCACGCTAATAAAAACATCATCTTATTAACAGCTTCACAGTCAGGAGAGCTACCACCATTTTTATTTGTTAGAATAGTTGTAGGCTGGCAAAGGGAAATTAAAATTCAGGAGAATGCATATTACAGCAAAGCTGGAACAGCAAAGGCTCAAAGATACATAGGTCATGTTAAGGTCTTCCCCTCCACTAAGTCGGCTTCTCCTGCTGCTCGCTCATGTGGAGAGATCATCATTTTATGGCTGTAATATTTCCACGGCAACACTGATGACAGTGATGTCGCAAACTCAGCCCTGACATAGCTCCAGGATCAAGCACAAGAGCAGATGGGATGCGAGGGAGAAAGCCCCTATTTAAACACAAATCTCTTTCATAAGAAATAAAGGCTCGAGCAAAGAAACAGGTGACTGGATCACGTCTTCAAGTATGATATATTCAAAAGATTATCCTAGCATGAAAATCTATTTAAAGGCAAGACCTACAATGCAGGGTAACTGTCAAATTTGTAAGGCCGTCTAATAAACCAGCGCTGAAAGCTCCCTGTTTAGCATGCCCAAGCCTCGTGCTTTGCTTCCGAAGGGGCAGCGCAGACAAAACATTTGTATCCCTTACACTATCCCCTTCAACAGTTAAAACATTAGGATATATTGATTTCATACATTAGTGTGCTTGCACTACCTCATGTAAATGTAACGTCAGGCCTTCACTGGGAAGTTCATTATCTGAACTAGATATAAAGTGAAATAAATTAAGAATTCCACGTGGCTCACCAAGTACATGAGAATGGTAACCAGAACATTCCACCAGCACGGCCTGGTTGGCAAAAAGAAACCACACATAGGTCCTCATCAGAGGACTCTTACAAGAACCCATACAACCTCCAGGCTGCTGAAATCCTACGAACCCCTCTCTGGTCACACAGCACAGACTCAGACGTTGCTGGCATCCCTCCTTGTGCCCCCCGCCCCCCCCCCCCCCCAAGTAACCAGCAGGGCTGAGAGAATGGTGATCAGAGGTGGAGTAAGAGATGAAGCACCCACTCACAACCACAAAGGCAACCCCGAACCAGATCAGCTCACGGCCACATGCAGGCCCAAGCTGTTCCATGAAGGGCAGCCCACAACCAATACACCCTGCTTGCCTGGGCAGGCAGGAGAATCAATCCAACCCAGAGCTCACAAGTAATAGAAGGCAGTTCCACACAGCAGTTGAGGCAGAGAGTTATTGGTTCTCAGGAAAGAAAGGACAAAAGACAAGTAAAAAAAAAAAACTTCAGGATGAGACTGAGCCTGAGTGAGACTCCAAGAAAGGATGTCAGCTAAAGGCACTCTGCAAGAAGCAGCGTTGCTATGGGTACTAGATGGGGACTGTGAAAGTAACCTGTGAACACAGTAACCTGTGAAGGTAAAAAATTACAAAAGGAAGCAAGCAGAAGACGACACGCACCATGATACAAAACACAACACAGGAATGACCCAAGCTAAGGAGGCCAACTTAACTCCCCCAAACCATGGATGTGCCAACAGCAAATCAGTAAGGTGGGCAATAAGCAGAAGGATGTCGCTGACCATAAAAATGTGGAAATAACTGAGGGTTGCAGCAGGACAGAGATGTTATTCCACAACTGAATGAGAACAGTATTATGAGGAAGAGAAAATGAAAGAAAGAGCAGAGAAACTTGAGACAACAATAATAGATAGTATACAATCCAGCAGGTACAGAAAAGCCTGTTGGGACTGCCAGGAAAAGAACTAAACAGCCCCAACTGTTTTGCTTCAACAGAAACATTCTTCATAGACATATTAGGCAGGTATCCTTTACACCACTAATGGAAATGCTGGCTTAAAGGAAGAAGAAAAAAGGAGTAGCTTGATGTTATGTAAGTGCAGTATGCAAGGGCTTCTGTTGGCTTCTAACTCAGTGTAGTGAACTCCGGAAAAAGCATCCATTAGCATAGCAGGATAATAAATACACGGAATTTGAAAGTGTAATTGATTGTACTTACAAACATGATTAAGACACAACTGTCACAGGCTAACAGGACTACAGCATGACCCCAACAAGACTTCTCTCCCTGTGTTTCCAAAAGGCCAACAACCTTGGACGACAACATGAACAGAATTCCCCCAAAGCAAGTTACAGAGGTCACTTCCATTTCAGCACAAGCAAGCTCTTTACAGGAGATGCAAAACACCTCCCTCAGATAAATCCCACAGTACAAGAGCTCTTCACCGCACACCTGCAGAGATGCAAAACCAGTGGCTAACATGAGCACATGTCAGAGCTCACTGCTGCTTACATCACGTATCATGCCAAAGCATCTACCAAATGCAAGCTACAGAAAAGGCTTATTCCTGTTATCCCAGAGAAAACTTACTTCCTAGTACAGCTCTGACTAAATGAACAGCCCACTGACAGGCAGGGGTCAATTTCTCTGATAAAATGAAGTAATAAAATCCACATTTCCTTAATAACTGTACCATTTCCACTTTGAGCCCAAGTTTCGCAAGTTAATCCCTCAGAATAAAAGTGCTTTACTACCAGACAACCAAAAGTGATCGTACAACAATAAAAAGATGACAGCAGTAAGTTAACATATTAGTAGATTAAAAAAATAATAAGGCAACCACAGTCATTTTCTAACACAATCCAAATGCAAAAGCATTTCATAACATTAAATATAACTGGAGACAAAAAACAAATGAGCCTTTTCCATCTCATTTCTATGATATTGGCAAACACAGTACATCATTACCTTCATTTTCAGATGCTTGGCATTTCACCTTCAGTACCAAATCAAAGGTACGTTCTGGATTCTCCCTAGAAAAAGCAAACAATTACTCACATAGCTGTTTCAGGCAACATAAATCATTTTCCACAGCATAGCAATCAGAAAGATCAACAAGGTGGAAAGGTGATACAAGAGGCGCAATGCCAAAGGGACTAATACAATAAGAAGCTGTTACAAGGAAAGGAGAAAGGACAGCTCACCCATCTTTAAAGATTGAGCGCCACAAAGGAAAACTCCACAAGAGAAGGACCTCCAACCAGAGATCCTTCCCCAGAGACAGTCAGCCCTTAAATGAACTCTAAGAGAGGTGCAGCCAGGCTCCACTCCCTCCAGTCACATAGGTGAATTACCTTCACCTGTGCTCCCAGGGCTGACTGGGTCCTTTCCCCAGGTGCTCAGTCAGTAGTTCAGGTAACTCAACAGTTACCATACATACAGCATTACATTTTTTTTCTATTCTATTTGTCCAGGAAACATTAAAATAAATTAAAAGTCAACAAAATTAGAAACCGCATCGGTTCCTCCTTAGAAATAACAAGCTATGCTGCCATGTACAGCCTTAAAAAAAGAAAAAAAAAACAAACATAAGGAAGATAAATACACTGATTAGCTTGTCTAATGATAATGCCACTGCCTTATACATCAAGACGGTTTTTTGGAG
Organism: Lagopus leucura; assembly: GCF_019238085.1. Classification (NCBI taxonomy): domain Eukaryota; kingdom Metazoa; phylum Chordata; class Aves; order Galliformes; family Phasianidae; genus Lagopus; species Lagopus leucura. Next base: position 8,093,251 of record NW_024962266.1, read on the forward strand.
TTTCCATCATACCACACTTAATCCCCCAGCCACCCCTGCAGCAGCCACCCACCCGCACACCAACGCCTTGCAGCAGCACACACCCGACAGTAACAACTGCAGCACTAATCGCTAATTGCAAGGAACACCCAACCTAATCCCAAACCAAGCAGTTATTGGAATAGCTCAAACTGCCGTGACCATACTATCGAGCTCTCTCTCTACCCAGCGCACTGCTATTTATATTAAAAACAAGTGGTATAACCGCACCCATATCAATTAGCTATTTAACCACATTAAAAGCTCACACTTAAGTTCCCTCCATGAGTAATGCCCCACTGAAGTCAGCTAGGGTTGGAGGTAGGTGAAAAAAACAGAATTTGGGCCTAGGTTTCTGGAACTCAAACTGAAGGGTGCAGTGAATTAATACCCTGTTGTTTCTTTAAAGGGAGTTCTGACTGAAAGCCAGGATTAGAGTAGAGGGGAAACCTCAGCTGTCACAAATTAATGGATTCAGGCCACGCTTTTACTGACCTCAGTACCATCATCAACTAGGATACGCAGTCAGAGTCTAACTGAGGTTAGAGAAACATAACCTGCCTATAGACTTGTGTCATTTTTAAAAGCATTTAGTTGAGAAAATCATGCAGACAGATCCTGCACTGAGCTACAGAAACGCAAGCCCAGGATCTCAACACTGTATTCCAGTACTACAGCCAGCTCTTGTCCCTGCAGGTTTGCGGTGGAACTGATGAGGCCTGGCTGTCTGGAAAAGCAGCCACAAGACCCTTCCTTTAGGAGAAGTGACGTTTCCCCACAACGTTACCCAAGCTAAGGTCATTTACCCCTGCCTTGTTTCCAGGCAGCCCCACCACAGCATGCCAGGTGCAGGAGGCAGGGCAGCACCACCACGCAAAGCGCAGCCCGAGGGATGCAGCAGCATCTCATCCACACCAGCTCAGCCTCCCCAGAAAGCCACTGCTAAGTTTACTCTTCACATCCCACTATGCTCAGAAGTGTCAAAAATGTGTTAGAGTAATCTGAGAATTGTCAGACTGCCGTTTCCTTCCCCGCTACTACTCTGTGCCCACTCATTCGTCATCCCCCCGCATCCAGATTGTTGTCAGTTCATGAATACGCGTGTAACATCTCTCAGCTCCCGCTTAGTGAAGGGACGGCTCCAGCGCAGGGAGCGGAGAGGCAGCACGGCGGCCCGTGCCCGTGTCTCGCCCGCCGCACACACCTGCGGCAGCGCAGCGCCGGCACAAAGGCCGGAGCCGCAGAGCGCATCGATCTCGGGCAGCGCGCGGGGCCTTTGTGCCCGTACAGCGGCACGCCGCACCACCACCGTTCCACGGCCGCTCGCGGCGGGCGGCTCCCGAGGGCACGACCCGCCCCCGGCGGCCGCCCGCCCGTCCCGGAGCCGCTTCCCTTCGGCGGCCGCGGCGGGGCGAGCCGGGGGCAGGAGCGGGGCAGCCGCCACTCTACCCTGCTGCCCGCGCCCCCAGCTCCCGGCCCCACCGCCTCCCGCCCTGCTGTCACTCAGCGGCCGCGCCGCGCCCGGCCCCTCGCGCGCAGCCGGGTGGGCTGCCCCGCGCCTCCTCCCCCCCCGCCCGGCGGCCCGCGAGGCCTACCCGCTGCGCCGAGCCCCCCGCCGCCGCCCCCACTCACTTGAACCTGCTGTCCATGGTCACATCGCGGGCCCGGGCGGCCGCTCCGGCGTCCCCCGAGGGAGAAGCCCCGCGCCCGGCGGGGAGGAGACGGCCCTCTCCCTGCGGCCCGGGCCGGCTTAGCACGGAGGGCGGCGGCGCTGCTGCGGCGGGCGGCGGCCCATGGCTGCTCCGCTCCCCCGGCTCGGGCCGCGACTGCACGGAGCGGCGGCACCGCCTCCTCCCCCCGTCTCTCAGTTCCTGTTGCCGCGGCTCCGGCACCCTCTGGGAACCAGGAAGCTCTGCGGCCGCCCGGGGAACCACCGAGGCCGCCGTCGGCCGGACGTGCGGCCGCCTCGGCGCGCGCCCGAGCCCCGTGCCGCCCGGCCCCGCGTGCGGAGCGAGCGTGCGGAACGAGCTCCGCGCGGAGCCGCCGCGCTCCGGAACGCTGCCCCGTGTTCCCTCGCTGCCGGGGCCTTTGCTCCCGTGGGCCGGCGGACGGCAGCGCCCCGAGGGGAGCCCGGGGTCGTGCTCTGCTCCTGCCCGGCTGCCTTCCCTTCCTTTCCCGTCCCTTTGAATTCGCTCCACTCACAGGAAAAATTAATTTCGTCTTGCTAAAGGTCATAAATTTTAATTTAACCCGCGGTAATGTGCTTGGCCTTGCTTTTTACCGAGTTCTAAACGCTCTCCAAAACTGCTGAAGAAGTAATGCAGTGGAAAGAAGTATTGGAGAGAACGCACGGTCCTGTAAACACACATGAAAAGCTTTATACCCCCGGGCGCTCCGGGGAAGTTTGGAAAGGGAGAAAAAAAAATAACATCCTCCTTGAGTGCGTTCCAAGACGCGTTTGCCTGCGATGCTCTGAGAGTCAAACTCCCACCGCCGCCTCTCCCACAGCAGCACAGCAGCCAGCAGCATACCACCCGCAGCCCGACCACAGGCACAGTACTGCTCACTGCACTGCTCCCCAAAAAGCAATCCCTGCACCGGCAGTTGAAAAAAAAAAAAAATAGGGAAAATTCTGGCCAATTCTATATTAAACATATAAAACAGCATTAATGTGTTACTGTGGCTGAAAAAAAAAAAAAAAAAATTAAAATTAAAAAAAATAACCAAAAGCCAGGAAATTACATGCACTGGATTTTCCAAAGCAATATTGTCTTGGCTTCGTTACACTTCCTACACACCTCACAGGATATAGACTAAATAATAAGAAAACATAGAAAATGTGCAGTGAAACCAACTGGAAGTTCCAGCAGAAATCTCAGTGTGGGGATTCCCTTGATTTTCAAGCACTTACTTTCCAGCCTCCATTTTACATTAATTCTTGGCTACCTTTAACAGACAGCATTTGCAACAACTGCTAAAGTACGTGAAGGGGTCCAGGGTTTTGCATCCTTAACAAATCATCACGCATTTCATGTAGCATCTTGTTTTCAGAAAAATCATCACCCCAGCACTGTACAAGAGAGGCCTTGCAGCAAGCAGCTTTGGCACATGGATGTAAAAATCAACTTCTCAGCTAGGACTAGCAGAAGTCTACTAGGACTCTGGACTCTCAGGCAAGGAGATAGGAGGTTGGAGGCTGGGAGCCCCAGGCTGGGACTCACATGCAGATGCACAGGATGGCCACATCCTGCCCAGAGGGAAGTGGGGATGGAGAGGACTCAAATCTTGCTGCACGTGCCTCTTGCCTCCCTTCCACCCTCTGTCTTAGTCCCCGTGCATCCTTCAAAGCTTGCAGAACTCAGAAGTTACTGCTGCCCGAAATAGCCAACAATTTAGCTCAAATGAATTTGGGTCTGGTGATTACTGAAACAGTGAGACATTTTATTCACAGAGTATCTGTTTTGAAGTGTTCCGACTACAGACTGTTTTCCAAGACTTCAGTATTTCAGATAACATTAAATATTTTTAAGGCTGTTTTGAGTTTCCTTCTCTCTCCTCCTAAGCTGCTGCTGCTTCCAACAGGAGAGGCTGAAGGCCTGTTGGGCACCTGTGGTGAGGCCCTGCAGCTATAGGATGGGTGTCTGTCTGCACAGATACGATCATCAGACCTCTCAGAACGTATCTTACTTTAATTGGGAAGAAAACAGGTAGGGTTTCTTTTCCGGAGTAAATAGGCTCCTTGACACCGAGAGGAAAATGACTGCACCTTCAGAAGACACCACTCTGCCTCATGCCTTGCCTGCCAGAGCGGTGAGAGTAGGCAAAGTTCACCTGCCAAAGACAGGGCACACGAGACAGACCACTGTGGAGATGAATCTCACGTCTCTCTGAGCCATTATTTCAGACTCCTTGAAAGCTGAAGGAGGCATCTATGCCCAAGTTACACTTGGGTCATGTTTTCAAGACTGTCTTACAGGCACAGCAGCTAGAGAGTTACTTTATTACAATTACTTAATGAAAGACCATGCTTTAGGAGAAGTGCTGCTGTTCAAAACCACCTCTTCCTGCCTTGTTTGAACCCTGGGAAGGGTTGAGGCAGAAGAAGAAACCAAAAGAAAATTTGAATAGCTATGCAGAGAATGTATGACTGCAGTATGCTCTGAAGTTCTGAACATCCCATTTACTTTTCTTTACATTTTTTTTCCTTTCCAAATTAGAACACAAAACCAGCGATATTCGGGCTTTTCAGAGTTAGCATTCTGTCAAGTAACCCAGAAGATACAAAGCATTTTCCTTTATACTTTGTATAACTCTATCTCCTAAGTTCTCCTTAAAAGGTCAGCATAGGGAGTGCTGTAGGAGGACTTGCGGAGGGTGGGGGAGGATGAGTATTGATTTTATAGGTATGAGCAACTAAGCACTGTGATTTAAAGATACAGATTCCTACTCAACCTTAACTGTAGTTACCTAGTAGTGAATACTAATTATTCATGTTCATAGTGCTGTAATGAAGAGGAGTAGCCATAAAGGTCATGGATATATAACTACATATAACCACAATTCAGTTCTTCTATGCCCTCAGAAAAAAAGAGGTGCTGATGTAAATCAATTTGGACCAACAAGACTCAGTTTTCTCCCAAACTAATTAATGCATCTCAATAAGAAAGAGCTTGCCTGAAAAACAGACAAAAACCCGATTCATCTGCATCAGATAAGGAAAGGATGGAAATGAGTCAGGGTCGCTCCCACTCAAGGATCAACATACTCAAACTTGAAGTATTTTAGTTTACGACCAAATTCAATATGGAAACAACAGGAGATATAGTTGAAAAGCACCAAACAAAATTCAAAAACAAGCATCCACATCCTCTCTAATATGGAGCACTCTGCCATTCTCTGTCAAATCAAAACCACATGCCTTTGGGTCTATAAAAGTTGTGTAGAGTGCTGTTTGGATCTCAAAAAGGGATATGAGAAACAGACAAGGAATGGCCACACATTGTGCCACTTGGGAATGGAGCAAGTGAGAAGAGCTACGTGAGAACCCCACCACTTTTTTAAAGCTGAAATCATTACATACACAGATTTGGTGATTTTATCTTGGCAGGGTAAAGAGAACAGAGAGAAGGGAAGAGATCACAGCCTGAGGAAACAAGCTCTCTGTTAGACATTTAGCATGGGATGAATTTAATCCTCCCAACATGAACTGCAAGCAAGTGTGCTTCATGGGAGGAGCTTGTAGGGAATGCAGGGAACAGGATTTTCCCTACAAACTATGGCAGTCCTGTGAAATGGCAGGGAGAGGGGTAAGGATCACTGCCTGAATCCAGCTCTGTCAGGTCAGATTTGCCATCCCTAATGGCTTCATGATTTATTTTTTTTTTCCCCTCTATCCTGTTCTGAGTTAAAAGAGAGCTCCCATCATCTCTTATCACCTCCCTAAGCCAGAACACGTGTTTCATTACTCAAGAGATCTGAAGTATTACAGAAGTCTTCCTTGGTTAGGTACACTTCATTCAATAGTAAAACATTACTACTGAGAAAAAAAAAGAAAGAAAAAAAAAAAAAAAAGCCTTCCTCTTAAGTGCTGCTGAAACCAATAAAGGGATTTCTTGCACAACGCTGTTAGCAGAGCTTGTGAAAAAAAAATGTCCCCCCTGAGAACATCAACAAGTTTGTCAAAAGTGGCAAAACAGAAAAGATAACATTTCCCATTGTATGGTTATACCAAAACTTTTCCTGGCACGAATTTGTATGATGAACAACATGCATCTTGCACCAAGAATTCTTCATTTGCCACAGAGCCTGCCTATGCAGGGATCTCTTTTAATCTTCGTGCCGTCACAAAGATTAACTCGTTTTAATGCTATCTCATCTGCTACCAGTACATTTCCTAATGATGTCATGATCTCATCAGATCTCACAGACTTGGAAAGCATCTTTTAGAGCAGAGTACTAAAATCACATAGAGAATGCTTTTCATTTAACGAGATTAGATGTTATTTTCTCACCCCTTTGTCTGAATCTTGTTGCATACCCATCCCAAATTGTACATGCAGAGACAACGTGATCTCCTCATGCAAAATCCTCTAAACCCGCAAATTCACAAACTGATTAGAATTCTTAGCCATAACACTAGTAGGAGACAATAGTTAAGAGACAATATTGTACTGAAGACAAATTTTAAAAAATCTACATCAAGTCATTTCATAATACAGTTTCTTTAAAGGCAGGGATGCCAAAACCCAGTATTTGATAGTGACCCCTAGCAATGCTACGTGCAAAGCCTGTCTGCTCAAACACAGCTGCTCAGGTAAACAGTCATTAATTAATCAGTGAGCACCCAGGGAGAGATCACTACTTAGATAGGAATAATGACTCCCTGCTTTGTAATCAATATGCCCTAACACAGAGCCCAAGAAAGCAAATCTTCTTAATCAGGCCAACTGATCTAACTGTCAAACTCGCCATATTGCATTAGCAGGCCAGTTTAAAATGAGTGCTTTCACTATGACTAGTTACAGACAAAATCACTGCTTAGCAGCAGTCTGACCTCTATGCATTTTCTGCGTGTCGATATCATTTCCTACGATTCTGAAATCATAAGCTCGTACTTAAATTGTAATTAACAAAACTTCATATTGTAAGTTTAACAGAGAGGCTGAGGAAATTTGTATCAATGTACACTCAGACCTGAGTTTGAAGAGCTAAGATGCTCAAAAGGTTAAATGTTTACAATATAGCTATATTAACTCAGTGTTTGTTTGCAAATAGTACTTTTAAATCTTCAATCTGATCTTTATTACCTTTTGTTATTAGCCCCACTGTCTACAGATGATGTCATGTGCATGTCCAGTTGTATGGGAACTGCTGAGTCACGGCCTGAACCTCTGATTAATCACCTGAGGTGAGCCTTGAGTCAGCCAGAGGAGCACAGGTGAAGGCAATTCACCTGTGCTGCCGGAAGGGGTGGAGCCAGGCTCCACACCTCCTGGACCTATTTAAGAGCTGGCTACCACAGGGGAAGGATCTCTTCTGGAGATCACCTCTCTTGGTGTTTTGTGGTGAGCTCAGCTGAAGGGTAAGCTCTTCCACCTATTCTCTTTTTGTGATCGTTGTCTATTTTGCCTAACTCTCTTGATTATATTGTGATTATAACATCTTAATATCTATTGATTATACAATTATATTGTGATTATAACATCCTGATATCTATTGATTATACACCAGTAAAGCATGAATGTTTTAGTGGAGCAGTGGGGTCAGACAGTACTTTTCAACAAGCATATATGCTGTAGAAGGAAATCACTTATTCTGGTCATTCGGAAGTAAAAGTTTCTTAGCATGAACATATTCTTGCTGAATTAATTCAATTTTTCTCTTTAGACAAGAATATTTCCTCACATTTTTTGTATGTGTATTTTAAATGCTGTGGGTTGTTCACTACCTGATTAATCTGGCACTACCATGGAGAAAGGTATTTTTTGCTATATTTGAAAACTGTTTTTATAAAGTTATATTCAAGAAAGGCACTCTTGTCCTTGGTTGAGGAAGATCTGGCTAGTGATCATCTAGGCAAACTCAATACAAACAAATCCATATTCCCTGATGGAATACACTCACAACTGATGAGGGAGTTGGCAGAAGTGATTGCTGAACCACTCTCTGTCTTCTTTGAAACATCACAAAGACTAGGGAGGTACCTGAGCAAATCTAATGTTACTTCAGTCTTCAAAAAAGGCAAGAAAAAGGAGCCAGAAAACTACAGGCCAATCAGACTTGACTCCTTCCCTGGGAGGGCAATGAAACAGCTTTTTCTGGAGGTCATTTCTATGCTAGTGGAAGAGAAGATGGTTATCAGAAGTAGTGAACATGAATTTACCAAGAAGAAGCCATGCTTGATCAATGTGGTAGCTTCTACAAATTCACAAGCAGGATAGATGCATAGATGAGGTGAGAGTGACAGCAGTTGTGTACCTTGACTTTGACAAGGCTTTTAACAGTGTCTTCCACACCTTCCTTGTAAATAAGGTTATGAAGTGTGGAATAGATAAGTAAGCGGTGAGGTGGATTGAGAACCGTCTGACCAGCACAGCTCAGTGAGTTGTGGTCAGTGAGGCAGAGGCTAGTTGGAGGACTGTAACTAGTGACATTCCCCAGGGATAAGTACTGGACCTGGTCTTGCTCAACATCTTCATTACTGGCTTGGGTGAAAGGATAGAACACACCTCAGCAATTTCTACAATGATATGAACCTGAAGCTGACACACTAGAAGGGTGTACTACCATTCAACAAGGCCTAGAAAGACTGGAGAGTTAGGCACAGAGCAATCTGATGAGGTTCCATAAGAGTAGAATCCTACACCAAGAGAGGAATAACCATGCACATAATTACAGGCTGGGGGCAATCACCATAAACTGGAACATGGGAAGTTCCTCATGAACATGAGGAAAGCATCTTTACAGTTAGGATAATGGGGCACTGGAACAAGCTGCCCAGAGAGGCAGTGGAGTCTCCTTCTAAAGAGCTACTGAAAACTCGCCTCGGTCCTCTCCTGTGTAACCTGCTGTAGGGTACCTGCTTTAGCAGGGAGTTGGACTCAATCACCACAGATCCTCTTCCAACACCTCCAATTCTGTGATTTGGTGAAACTTATTTCTTTTAGCAGCCATAAAAAAATTCTGCTTTAATTTGAATGTGGCCTCTTGCAGTAAGGCCAAATGTACACAAGATTAGGAACTGAGCTTCATTAAAACGCACCTAAGGAATGTGTAAGATACTTTAGATACTGCTGTATCTACAAAAAAAAAAAAAGCAGTAAATCAGATAATTCCAAATATTAAAAGAACTGTTTCCAGCTGCTTGTTTATCATGGATTAAGGCCTTCTGTATGCAGTCGCATCATTATGAAAGCCAGTATATTGATGTCTGTTTTGTATGGAAATTTGTTACACCAAAAAAAAAACCGTTTTCCAGATGTACAGGCAACATTTGACTTAAATAACCAGCAAATGTGGCAAACTGTTACATTTATTTGCATACAGAAAAAAAATCATAAGCACTCTAAGGCTTTCCCTATAGAATGTCCAGCAGTCTTTCCAGCCTACATGCTAGTGTTGTAGCAGATAGAACATAGAGCCCACGATGCCTGTGTCTTAGGTGAGATACTTGTGTTTTGCTTTAGGTGTTTTATTTGTAATTAATTGCATCACATAATTTAGCAACAAGGTTTCTTCTTAGGAAAAGCAATCTTTCCTCCAGTAACATAAACATAGATAGTTTCCATGAAGACAAAATCATGACACCATGTAATCTGTGTCTGAGAAGACTTCCTGCACTTCTGCTGCTGTAACTCTTAGTCATGCAATTGGATCACAAATAAATCACTGGAATATGACATATGTCTTTTGTGGCTTTCTTTATACACGCTAGGACAACCAACCCAGTTATCTTTATGTTAAGATAACTACAAACAGTTCAGACAGATGGCTTTAGATCCCTATATACTTATCCCTATATATTTATTTGTCATCACTGAGATGGCAATGGATCAGATACCCAGTTCTAAAGCGCAGCAGATGTGAGCGTAATCTCCAGTAGTTAATTAATACAGTAAACTGCCACGATTATCTGCATACTTACTGATGATTGAGGTTAATAGCTGGCTATAATAAGACGGTCAGAAGGGCATGACAGCTCAAGCAAAGCAGAGCCAATGGACTTCCTTGGGCAGCAGATGATAGTACTGGAACAAGTCCAGCTGCTTATTCAAACCTCTGGAGCTATGGGTCCAATTTAAGAGCAGAATAGCAGTAATATTCTACACTACTTGACATTAGAGAAGATATGCTTGAGAGAATTCAGAAAGATGGCAGCAGATACCTCAGTGCAGCCAGCCTGCTCGCCATCTTGTAGGGCTTCAAGTCCTCACTGTTGGGAATACAGGCTGCTCAGCAGTTCTCAAATGTCATTGTAAGGCTCACACAAAAATCAGGCCGTTTTGTTCTCATGGGCCCAGACAAGCATAGAAATTGAATCATACTGTTCTTACTTACTCTGCACAAAAATTCTCCATCTGTTGCTTTTCTCGATCATTCAATTACAATGTCATTTTCTTCATATTCTACTATATTATTAACAGATGCTGAAGCAGAATGCTTATGTGTTCCTGGGACAGTTAGAAGTATCACTGAGTGAAAACATCTAGTAATACTTAAGCTCTCATACCACATCAACACATCTCCCCGCCATGTTAGATGCCACAGGTGCAAAGGGACCTCCAGAGGTCACCTCATCCAAGAGTACGTTTTGGTGGAGCAACTGCTCAGGGCCTCATCCTGTTGGAAGTACCCCAAGAGGCAAAGATACTGCAGCTCTGCCAGGCTATACACTGAATGCTTTATCACCTCCACATGAAAAAAAGGTTCCTGTGTCACACTGAATTTCCCATATTTCAACTTATGTTCATGACCTCTGTGCTCTGCTCAAGAAAGTCTGGCTCTGTAAAACCTGCATCCTCCCTTGGTAGCTGCAGATGGCAGTGGGGTTCCCCCACAGCTTCCTCTCCAGTAGGAAAAACAATGCACATGCATCACACTCTCAGCCCTACCCTGCTCTGCTGACCAGTTCAGAAATGGATGCTGGTCACTTCTTCCATGCCTGATCCAGACCCCAACACAGACCTGAAGTGGCAGCAAGCAGCAGGGCATCATCTCCCAATCTGGCCTTCCCCAGCACAGCCCACTTTCTCATTTCTGAAGTCACACAATTGCAGGGCTTGGCATTTGCATCCCCGAGTGAAGCCAGCGTACAGGCTGCATGTTCAGACCTCCATAGCCCCACAAACACTTCAGGAGAAAGAGAAGACAGAACTCATTGCACATGCTACAGCATCACCCAGCACTACGTAGCAGAGACTGCTGTACAGCTGCTACCGACATACCAGTGGGGACTGACACAGTGAGACCAAGTCTTCATGGCAAGATGTTGAGATGTCAAGCAAGAAAGCAGCACCCTTCTACATCTTGCATGAGTTTCTAGTTCTGAAGAATTAAGGTCACAACACCCTTCTCATCACTACCATCCTTGAAGCAGTTCATCTCTAAATGAAATATCCAAAACCAGCTTTAGCAGTGCACGACAACTCACCGGCTACATTAAAGGATCATCTTAAAATGCTTATTTACAAGAATCATTTTTTTTTTCCTATTGCAATATCCTAAAAAGCCCAAGAAACACCCTAGAATCTTGTCCATATTACCACTGCACTGTAACAAGTGGTCCAACATCATGTTCATACTGCTCTACAAACACCTGAGCTCCTTTGAATGCTAGCTGTTACACACAGTTTTGTGTCCAGGCTACAGAGTTTTGTGTCCAGGCTTTACCTTATTTCCAAGGCAAAGAATTATTTATGTGATTTCAAAAAGCATTGTAAAAGCTCATCATTCAGAGCATTACAGTTTGCTCATCTCATCTGGCATTGATTATTAACATTCAGTTTGTATAAGTTCATCAGGGCTGGGCCTGCTCCACAGAGTATGGATCAGTTGATCTGAAATCTGCCAAGTGAAAATACTTTTGATAGCTTAATAACTATTCCCTGTACCATCATTTACACTTAACATAAGCATGTCTATTAATGATTCACGACACCACGATTTCAATCATTCGTTCCACTTTCCCTATTGAACTACAAACTATTTGCACTCCATTTTTTCCTCAAGTAACATATACTGTGCTTGGCAAGTGGGAAGACAAAGAATAGTTCTACAAAACAATGTGTCATTTTTCTTTCTCAGAGAGCACATGAGCCACTAGCAGACTCACGAGATCTAATCCATATGAGAGTTCCTCAAATGTGTTACAAAACGCAGGCAGAATTTTGCAAAAGAATTTTTTCTTCAAATTATAAACTTGGAATAACAATTAGGTCTCATCTATCATTCAATATGGTTAACAAAATAATTAAGAAATCTGAGAGAAAAATTCCTTTATCTTTTGTTCCATAGTAAAACTGAAGGATACTCTCAGTCACTCGATCAGCGAATAAAACACATCTGGAACTGCAAGATCTCCCTCAAGAGCCTCTAGCTTTGCCTGAAATGTGGCATACTGCAATTCTGATGCAACACCGCTTGTTTTTGGTGTATTCAAACTACATGCAGTGCAAAATGCCGTTATCAATCTTGTCATGTCACATAAGCTATTTCATAGTGGACACAGCAAGAGACACTTGAAATACTCAGTAGAGTCCACAAACTGATCCAAGTGCTTACACATCTTCTGCTGCTTTTGAAAGACCGCCTCCGTTACATGTTATCAGTGAGTAACTTACATCTCTTATCATGTGGTTACAGATTCATATCAGCCAGTAACCCAGGCCTGCTACGGAAGCCAGTGGGTATTTGTGACATATTTGGACATTTTCAGGAGAACCAATGCAAGTCACCTTTATCCTACAAGGAGATTCATATCCCCCAAACTGCGTGCTGCCCCAGAAACACAGCTAAAGGGGCACAGCACTGCATACTCTGCTACCACAGCTGCATTTCTGCTGAACTTCCCCAGAAGTTACCCAGTGACCCACACTGACACCAGCCAACTGACTCGGGATAAGCAAGGGGCTTCAGATAATTCCCTCCCACATTTCCTGGCAACTGTTTCCACAGTCAAGCATCCAAGAGTAAGTATTTGCAGAACCAGGCGATGGAAGTATCTGCCAACAGAGAGGCTTTTCCTTGATGCTGTAAAACCAAATCTGCAATCTCCTCCCAGCTCTAGAAGAAACTGTATTGAAAACATATGTACTACAGCAGTACTGCAAGGCAAATAGTATACTGAGCAACTGGGACAGCACAGCTGACCTGCAACCTGCTTATGAGTTCTTTCTCTGCTGCCTCGCTTCCTACGTTGGCCATTTGCTGTCTCCTTCCTCTAACAGAGGGAACTTGCAGGAACATCAGAGAGAACATGTGCTTGGGGAAAGAAAACAGAGTAACTAGTGGGGAATTTGTCAAAGCTTTCTGACAAAAAAATAGAGTCAGTATGCTTTTATATGGCAAGAAACAACAGCAATATATGCAGAAGTAGAAAATTCACCACATTGTGAATTTTTTTTTTTTTTAAATGAACTCTTCTGTCCTTACCATGCCTTCAGATTTCACTATTTATTTCTATGTAAGGAATACTCGCAGTCTCTAAGTGTCTTCTCTGCCTGTAGTGTTAATAAATTTACCAGAGAAAGCCAAGCAGCATTTCATGCTTCGTGGAATATTTTCTTGTTGTTCATGAACTGTGCAATCATTTTGTGTTAAGAGGTTTATACTTCTACATTTCTTCAGCCATCTTGACATTCAGAGAATGAATCTTGATTGGACTACATTCCATTCAGCCTTACCCAAGGCATCCCATTTTGGGACATTTTTCCCTAAATACTGACAGAATTATTTTCCTCAGTGCTTTTATTTCTTCCATATTCTTCTGTTGGTAGATTACTCCTACAGGTAGTTCCCTGTCCTCAATCTGCCATCAGTGCTCCTGCCATCACTCTTTCAGGGCACAGTAGAGGAGAACACAAAGGTCTTTTTGTCAGGTTTCCAAGAGACAGTTACCTTTACCCCATTCTTGATGCTCAGAATGCTACCCCTGGCCTCCTAGCTAAGGCTGCCCCACCCCCTTCATATTCCACGCATCATTTCACTGCACAGAAATTTCTGTCCTCAGAGTTTGTCTTGAATCAGTTTTCGCTCACTGTATCCTTGCAGACTAGTCCTGGGGAGTGAAACACTTCACCCGTGACACTGCTGTTACATAGCAGGGCTGCCTTCCCCAGTGAATCTGATGAATTTTAAGATGAGGCGGTGGGCTGTAAGCATTCATCTCTGGTCTTTTTGTGGGCGAAGGTTTCTGATCAGATTATGTCAGCAGGGAATCACAACCCAAGCTCCTGCCAAAGATCATTGATGGTTTGTTTCCTAAGAACTAGCACAAAAAAAAAAAACAAACAACCAAACCTAAGAGGTCAACTGTTATATTTGGCACCCCCTAAAATTAGCTGTTTGCAACAGAGAGAGCATTCCAAACCAGACAGTTGTACATGGCAACGCTCTTCCCATCCTCTGCACCTTCAGACACTGAAGTGTTTAAGCAGTAACAGGAAACTGTGCTCAGATGCGCTTTGTTACCAAATGAGTCACTGTGGCCTTCCTCTTTCTCCCGACACAAGTTTGTCTGCTGTTTTCATGGTTTTCACTTTGCACACACAAGCGTGTTTTAACATCCACTTGTAACACTGATAATATTACAACCAACTGTTATGTTGACCCTTTGTCTATTTCTCAGAACAGTCTCGTGGTTTTTATTTATATTACCTTAATTTCAAGGTAACAGGCTGCACTTAGAGGCAGGCCAGAAAAATGCTGAAGACCTGTCCCCAAATCTACTAACCCCAGATCACTACCATCAGTCTATCTTCCCAGGAATCAGGTGTTCCATGCCAGATGACGTTTCGGCTCTGCATTTTAAGCTTCCAATAAGAAACTATAGAGACAATACTGACAGTGATCTAGAGTTATAAAAAGTACATTTTGAATTATTTTAAGATTTCATATGTGCATTTTTGTACAGAACCCAAACGCTTACTGGGTCAAGGCATGCGCCTATTCAGGAGCCACCACAGTATTGTTGAAGAACTTGGCAAAATTCTCAGCTCTACTCTAGTTTGTAGCTCTTTTCGCCAGACTGCTCTGTCATTTTCCAAGAAGAGTATATTTCTTGGACTCCTTGTCCCAACTGGCTGATTGGATTCTATGGCTCACCCTTCCAAATCACTGTTCCAGCTCATTGATGATTCTATTCAGTACTGGTTACACACGATGTTGCTGAAAAATCAACTTTCCTTTGAAAAGCTATGTGTTGACCAGTATTTTTAGTTGACAGATATAGTCAGCAAAGCTGACAATTCCCACGTTTTCTTCTTGTGTTTTCTCCACAGAAGGCAACGAGCTGTTTTCTGCAATAAACTCTTCTGTTTTGCCCATACTTATGGCCACAATCCACACTCTAAATCACTGTCTACATTGTTTTAACATAAATCCTTTTTCAAATACCCTTCTAATTCAATGGCATGCTGTAAATCAAACACACACTATTATAACTGCCTTGAGACTCAACTAGAGCTCTTCAAATATACTCTTTAAAAGCACTGAGTTTATGGCAGTCTTCAGGGTAAATTTACAGCATGATACACAAAGACTAAGTCACAGGATGAAATTCTGCATGCAGAAAAGCTTAGTAGTTTGCTCTTCCCAAAAACACAGGTGGTAGTCCACTTCAGAAATATATACAGTCCCACTGCAGTTAATGGAATTACATGCAAGCTTATGGTCAAGTACAAGCATAAGCACTTTCAGGAATATCTCCAGTATCCCAATTATCTAACATAACTACACACTTAGAATCTTAACTTCAGCATTTATCTTGGCTCAAGAGATCGGCTCCAATTAGGCACAGTAATTAAAGCTTTTTCTAAGTGGACCAGGGCAATGCAATCATACGCAAATCATCCTCAAGGGCAAGCTCAGGTGCATCTCAGCTCTCTACTTTCACTGTTTATGGTGAGGAAGTACACTACAGGTCTGCAGAGATGGGTAAAGAGAGGCAATCCTGCCTGGAAATCTGGACATAATTCCCACTCACCACCCAGCCTTTGCTCCCACTCTCCAGTGGCCACACAGAGGAGCCCATCACTGCCAGGCAGCCTCCAAGTCTGGATTTCTCTGCTTCATCTGCATGCCCGAGGCTATGAACCCTTTCTACCCTGCTGATTTGAATGGATATCAAGTTGACAGCCATGATGAAGACCACAAGCAGCACGAATAGCTGTCCTGTTTGATATAAACTAATATATTAGATATATTCCAAGAGATTTCTACCACTGCACAGGAGCTCCACTGTAAACCTGCAGCTGCATCTCCACATGTATAATCACAACAACAGATCAGTACTAACCTTAAGCAACAGCAATAGGGAACAAGCATTCTATGCTTCAGAGCCCAACTTTCCGATCATCTTGTCAGCAATCAGTCTCTGTAAGAGACAGGGTATATTAAAAACGCTAAAAATGTTAGACTGCCTAATATTTATACAGAAGTTTTGCTGTACCATAAGCCAAGAGAAAACATCTCAGTGTACATGCCTTCCAAAGATGTCCCAAAGGAGGAGTCCAGATTGCAATTCATGTCTACATTGCCTGATTTATTAAGCTCCTCATCTGCTGAGTTCAGTCGCCTGCAGAAACTAATCCCAACATGCTACCTTTATGAGATAGCAAATATTACATTTTATTCACCAAAAACAGAACATAAAACAGGGAGGTTAAACTACTCATTGTACAGAACAGGGCAAGATGCTGGCAACTGCAGACCAGACTGATGCCATTTCTGCCCCAGTGTTTCAGGTCAGCATCAAACTCCACCACAAAAAAATTACTTTTTTTTTTGTCTGCAAAACAGCTTATTTTAATTCAACAGAACTTAGGTAAATACTTAAGTAACTCCTCTTGCTTTTCAGTGTTTAGTAGGTCTTTCCACTAGGTCAATGGTCTAAAACAGTTCATTAACACCAATAGATTTTAAGTCATTTGAAGGCCACTTCAGATCACATGCAGAGATGACTGGTGATGGCTGGAGGCCTGACCCAATGACTTCACTTCCATAGATAACTTCTGGCAGTACATATTCACTCCGCAGTCAGCAAGGCTGCACGTCCGACAGATCCACTTGATTGCCATGCATAGAAGCACAGCAATCAAGATTAACTTCTTAACTGACACTAAACACCCAGGTTGTAAATCAAGATTCCAGTGGCTTAAATCAATGCCTGTCTTTACTGTCATTTGTATGATATAAGAAATCTAAAGAAAAACTTGCTAAAATGTGACTAAACACAAAATCTTAGAAAATCCCAAGTTGGAAGGGACCTACAAAGATTTTTGAATCCAGTCCCTGGCTCCACAAAGAGTCACCCAAAACCAAACCCTATGTTTTATGGCTGCCCAGGGAGGTGGTGGAGTCTCCTTCTCTGGAGATGTTCAAGACCTGCCTGGATGCCTACCTGTGCAACCTGCTGTAGGGAACCTGCTTTGGCAGGGGGGTTGGACTCGATGATCGCTGGAGGTCCCTTCCAACCCCTACAATTCTGTGATTCTATGTCTGCAAGCATCATCCAAATGTTCCTTGAACTCCAGCAGCTTGGGGCCCTGGGCAGCATACTCCATGCTCACTGCCCTCTGGGGCAGAATCTTTCCCTATCTCCCACCTGATTCTCCCCTTCAAAGTTCAATGTTATTACCTCAGGTCCTGTCTCTGCAACCAGAGAGCAGAGATCTGTGCTGTCCCTCCTGATGACGTATGCGAGATACAGTCATTGAAAATCTAGGGAACATGTCACCTTAACTCAGCCACGTACCTACAGATAGTGTTTGTCAAAGAATACTATTAAGAATTACCTACCAATGTTGAAATAAAATGTGAAAACATAAGGTCACCAACTGAAATTGAAAGTTTTGTTTAAACAAAAGTACAAGTTCTAGAGAGATGACCACAATAACCTGCCATTGAAATCCATTCTCTCGTTATGAGAAAGCTGATAGCAACAGAACCCTATAAAGCGCCGTCTTTGCTTATAAGAACCAGTATTTTCCTCTAGTGACCTGTCAAAGTTATTCCTAAACATGGCAGCTGACCAATTTTTCTTCATGAAATCATAATTGAGTTGACAAACAAGGCTCTATTTACCTTCACACTAGAAAAGTTTTTATAGAAAAGTTGCACATGCAAAACCATTTTGAATTAATTAATTGGAAGTCAAATGGAAATAAATTAAAAATGGTTAAATGGAAATTGAAACAAACGTAGACCTACGACTTGTATTTCAAAGGAGCAAACTGTAAGGAAGAGAAGCTAAGTAAGCTGTCTTGAAGAAAGCAAAAATACATAAAGGAGTTTTAGAATTTGCTTAAATGAAATGTGCTAAATCTGAGTGGAATTTGTAAGTGGGGAAAGTTTAGAAAGGGGCTTTGCAAATAGTCAAAACAACAACTAGAACCACTTACAGGTGGTTCCATACCAGGTGAGGCCCTTCCAGTAGAGACAGGTCAGTAGTCCAACTAGTCTAATAAAACAAAGGCTGTGAGAACAGTTGATCGAGTTTCCCAACTATCCTGGAAATCAGTAGTAATGACAGCTATTACCTTAAATTCTATAACCAGCAACAAAGCAGATGGGTTAAAAACAAACAGGCTTCATGTAGGTTTAGAGAGAAAGTAAGTTTTCTTGAACAGATTTGAGTGCCCTTGTGTTAGGGGCTGAGGGAGCAAACCCATAACTAGTTCTGTTATCATCTATGAAAGGGTAACAATTGTTGTTGCTTGAGATAAACAGAGCACAAAACAGCAACAGAAAGGGTCATTCCAGACCTCCATCTCAGGCTCCTATCTTTAGCCTATTGCTCTGCCCTACATTAAATACCCTAATAAGTAAATGCACTTTCCTGCAAGTTTACCAAGCTGTACAATACATCTTCAGGGAAAAAAAATAACCGAGTTCTTGAGATTATTTTTTTCCAGATCCAGGGATTGAAGCCATGGCATTTGGATGAAAATATCTTTATGCTTGCCCAGTTTTCTTCTGTGGAGCCAAAGTGTCTGATCCTGCTGGCATCCAGCTTCAGTTCTGATTTCAGTCCAGTAACCTGGTAAATCTGGACCATCATCTTCTACACTGCAGAATATTTTTTTTTTATGCTCTCCATAGCCAAGTTTATCATTGCCACCTCTCACGGCACACAAGTGCTGCTGACTGGGTTAGGCTGTTCATAACACTGCTTTCTGGCCTTTTCATCCTTCAGTTCACATAACTGACACATAACTCCTTTATTTTCCCAACTGCACAAAATTACTCTGAAGAATCACGTCATCTGTTTCAGTCATCCTTGCTTTTTGGCAAGTATATTTCAATATCCATTTCCTGATCCTATTCCTAAATAATCATAAATAGAAAAATGTGAGTATAAACATGCCAGTATGAAGTCAATGCCAAATGACTCTGATGTCTCCAGTGTCCTATTTAATAACAACCCAATCAACATTTCAGATCTTACGCAAGGTTTTCACATTTACGTTGTCATGGGGGACTCTGTGAAACTGACCACTGTGTCTGCGGTTGTGTGGCATGCCAGCCCGCCCAGCTCAAAGATCAAGCTTGGGATTTCAGGCTCAGCAACTAGAAACAAGGCCACATTTTCTAGATTGCAACATAAGCAAGTAAATACAAAACTGACACGGGTAAGCACTTCTTACCCCAGGGTCTGACAGGAGAACCAGAGACAGATTCTTCCAACTAGGAAAGGAAGCAGCCTGCACAAGTACTGGGCTTATCTATTGGGTTATCACTCCAACAGAGATGGAAATCTCCACGTGGCTTGAGAACTACATGCTTTTAATCTTTCCTTAAGTCATCATTTACTTTTTGTTTTAGCATTTCACTGGCTGAGTGACCACTTCCTTTTGTCACTACATACAGAATTCATATTCCCAAAATCTCTCATTGCTTAAAAGGAAAAAAAAAAAGGCACCTACATAGCGTAAGTGGCTTTGTATTTCTCATGGTCACTAGAAAACAGGAAAACAACTCAGCACCAGCAAATTGCTGTTAATTCTTATGAATCCCAGGTGTCAAAAGCCTGACAGTTTAATGCACGCCTCTGATTTTACAGTGGAAGGTTTGCATTGCATTCAGCAGTTTTTTCCACAGATTTAGAGGCCCAGATTTCACCTTCCATATTACCAAGGATTCTTAGCACACCTACACATACCTTGCAAGCCAGCATCCTTTCAAGCTGGTAAGGATTACAAGTGATTTTTATGAGTCCTGGCATATTCTCCAATTAATAAGCTTTTCAGAAACCTTAATGTTTACCAATCGGGATCCTTAGTAAGAAGAAAGCTCAAAGTATCATGACTTCAATTAATCCCACCATGGGGAGGGAAGAGGAGCCTAGCAGCCTTGTGCTAGCACTGGTGTTCTGGTGAGAAGAAAGGTAAACTGCACCTTTCCTGGTAGTGAATGAGCATGTTCACATGGAAGAAGCTTATAAAAACAAGAGGATTTTTGTTAGCTTGTTTAACAGAGCCAGCACCCACCCAGGGAGGCAGTTTCCAGCCCTGGCAGAGGAGCAGCAGGATCACTTCTCACAGAGTGAGGAGAGTTTTCCACAGGAGTTGGAAGGGACTAAACATCACTGCTGAGAACTGTGGGCTTGAAAGGAAAGCATTAGTTCTATTGGTAGTTTCTTCATAAAACAGTTAAATTACAGTGCCCAAGCAGTAGCTGAGCTGCTGTTTTAAGAGGAGCTTATTTTGTATGTGACTAAAACAGTCCCCAGAGAGAGGAGCCCATCCAGGCACTTGCTGCAAGGGAAAGGCCCAGCAGTACCGCCCAGAGCATCACCAGAACTCCACTCTGGCATCACCCTCCAAACCAGTCTCCTGAGCTCCAGAGAAGGGCAAAGACATCCTTGCTACCAGGCTGGGCCCAGCACAGACACATACAGCCCAGCCCCTGCTTCAGAAGGAGCACACACTGGCCAAAAGGAGGCTAAGTTGCACGTATAACACGGCAAAGCTGAAAAACCGCTGTATTTCACAGGCGGCTTTGAAATTTCACCGCTTAATTCTGTTCCAGTGCAGAAATGTCACAGTCAGTTTCCTACATACCGGCTGACAGAGCAAGGAGCTGTGTAACTGCCCTCAGGGCAGTGCCTGGATGTCACTGGGCACCAAAATCCCATCACAGCAGGCTGGGCACGGCTGCAGAACTAACCTGCTGCTGCCATGTCACCAAGGGGGCTATAAAAGGTGCTCAGTACCACTAGCACTGTAAAAACTGCTGGTGGTTTTAATAGTGATATCAGCAGCAATTTTCCCCCAGAATGGAAAATACAGTTGAGATTTATCCCCAGACATCCCTAACTAAACATTAATTTGAACATCTGATAAGCTCTAATTCATTTCTTGTATGAGAGCCCTGAATGCACTACCAGGCTGGGCAGCTCCCCTCATGCCAATAGGCAGCTGCCAGCTGCCACAGTGCAGTGTAATTGTTTTGCTCAGAGCACTGCATGTAACCCACTGTTCCTTGTCTCCTTCAGCTGGGAGCTGGACCTAGGAAAAAACATTTCCTGCTAAAAATCTGTCAGGAGAGTGTCTAACCACAAAAAAAGCTCAGGTTCCAAAATTTTGAATACTTTGTGAAGTTACATTTATATGCGGTGGGTCCCTGCAACTATTTTTTTTTTTTTTTTTTTTTAAATAGTGCAACACTTAATGAAAAAGCTCTAAGGCTGTTGCTATAGAGCTCCTAGATCACCTCCAGCTATAAGAGTGAGCACCCTGTAATGTGTAACGGATGCTGAGGCTGTAATCAGTTTTGCCCAGGGCTGGGTGTGCCTTAAAATGTTGGGTTGTTTTTGGCTTCCTTGTTTGGTAACTTGTTTTAGTTTTAGAAGGCTTAGCAGTGGTTCAGGGAGGATTCTAGCACTAGCGTTACACTTTTTATTTTTCAACTAAACATTTTTGTCTAGCAGATCTTGAACTTGACTATGAAGCAGAATAATCCCCATTTCTACTAACTCCATAGCTGTGTCACTGGCAGGCTGCGATTCATCTGCCCTTCCCATGGACACAGGAGAAAGAAGGTTACCTGTCCACCCCACATTCAGCTGAGATGCTAACCAGAAGCCAGGGCCCTCTACACTCACCTTCTATTTTTATTAATAGAGCAGAGATCCAGTGATGCTGTATAAGCATACATTTTATCTATCATTCTGCAGCATTCATTAATTCCAGGTGGGACGGGAATTCACCTTACAGATGAAGTCTGGCATCCAAACCTTAATCTAACCTGTACAACCACAGCCCAATATCAGCCATTCTCTGTCTTCCAACATTGTTACCTTAAATGCTTCAAAAAGCTTCAAAGCTTGTCAGTTCTAGGGCTGAGCAGATTTTGCCAGACCATTTTACAGATGAGAATAAAGGCACAGACATGCAGCATCCAGTTTCTCAAGGCACTCAGCTGCCTCCGCACACAGGTAACAGCTCACCATTTCCAGGGAGTGCATCCAAACAGATTCTCTTGGAAACACTCATTTCCTTGATGATCATTGCTGTGGAAGATCACTCAAAACAGTTGTTTTTGATTTTCTAAACAGCAGAAGTTCACTTATATTTTAATCACTCCTGAGGCAAGCTTCTGATTTGATTCCAGCCTTGACTAAACAATCCAAATCTGGAGGCATTCAATTTCTTAAGTAGTTACTATAGCACTCAAGCTCACTGCAGGCTTTCCCCTGCATTTATTGAAGAAAATCAACATTCATAAAGGCCCACAGAAAGAAAAAAAAAAAGTAAAGAGAGAAGGAGGTCAGCTTCTTGATTCACTCTTTCCACCAGTGGCAAAGACAGCCTACAAGCACATTAGACTGGACTCACAAAACTTGAGTATCATTACCTCAGCCTGAAGCAAGCCAGAGCTAGCTAATTCAGAATGACTAACTGCTCCACAAAACCCCAGAGATCAATGACAGAACGGCTAGTGAGAGTCAATGGGATGATGACCAGAACAGGCTGTCAATAAGCATCAACCCCCAAAATACATGCTCCTATCCACTAGTGCTTCCTGTAAGCATACAGAAGCTACCAGAAAAAGCACCTTCAATAGAGGTCTCAGATTCAGTAGACAAAGAGAAGAGTTCATCCCACAGATAATACCATAGGTATTTTCTCTACACAACATTAATGACAAAGGTAACATTGGAATTTTTAGAGTCATTACTCAATTACAACACTAGATTTTGTGACCTGCCTGATGAATGCTAGGCATCCTTACAGCGTGCCATGCTGAAGAACCCGAAAGCTCCTCTTCACAAAAACTGACCAGCCTTTATAAAGCTTCAACTCCTGGCACTTGTTGAATTTTACAAACATTTTAAAGGAGATCACCTACTGAAGTCTATGAGTGAAGTTCATCACTCACCACTGTTAAAACAGCAGCATAGCTTACAAACCTGCTCAAGCCCCAAGACTTGAGGGCTGAAACAAAGAGAAAAAGGGCACAACAAAGCCACTGGAAGCCTCCATTTCCTTCTCTAATGGGGAGAAACTATTAAGATTGTTGGATCAGAAAAACAATAATTCTTACAGAGAACATAATAATCTCACATTATTACTATTGTTTACCAACATATTATGGTAAGTACATTTTTACACTACATACATGTCTTAGAAAATTATTCCATTATGTATGAAAAAGTGTACTTTTGACATGTCTTGAGCCATTTAGAAGTTTTCCTGCTCTTAGGGAATTCAAACAACAGTCCTTTAAAGCATGCCAGAAGCATGTAAATGATAACACAGACTGAGGGAAGGTCTGAAAATGCTCATATGGAGAATTTCCTCAAAATTTTCATTAACTTTTAAAAGCAGGAGTTTGTAACTGAAAATGTGTATCTAACCTTCCAGTATTACACCATCTGATAACAAAGAAAAAGCATCAAAATGATTTCTCTCTTCAGAAAAACTATTTGAAGCATCACTGCAACAATCAGAAAGATCAGTACAATGGAATGATAATAAAGAGTAATAACTAGGGGACAACACAATAGGAAGATTCTACAAGGGAAGGACAAAAAGCACAACTTGCCCATCTCTAGATACCTAGATTCACAGTTGAAAACCCCACAAAGAGAAGATCTCCAGCAAGAGACCCTTCCCTACTACCAGTCAGCCCTTAAATGAGCTCTAAGAGAGGTGCAGCCAGGCTCCACCCCTTGCAGTCACACAGCTGAATTGCCTTCACCTGTGCTCCGAGGGCTGACCGGGTCCTTTCCCCAGGTGCTCAATCAGTGCTTCAGGCCATGACTCAACAGTTACATACTCATAAGTCACATTTATTTCCCTTAGTGAGTGGCAGGAGTCATAGACAGGATCAAGTTGAACTTGTGAGCCCTATTCCAAGTTTCATCTTGCTTTCTGTGGAGAGCCCTTCTAGACCTGCAAGCCAAGTTACAGTCTTGTGTTACCATTTTCTCTAAGATTTTCACCCACAGGTGACCAAGAAAAATCAAAACAGAGCAAAAGGGTCCCTAACATAATTTAAGAAGTAACGCTGCAGCAAACAAGGTATGAAAAGACATTTACAGGCAGAGTAATTGGCCAATAGGAAACATATCTGCAAACAGTGCTTTCCAGCTGCCTAAGCCCAGCAACTCCCACAAAATGGTTGTACATATAATCTTCAAGAAGCACTGACAAGCTATTTCTTTTGCTCAGAATAAGTTTTAAACATTCTACAACTCACATCCTCTTTACAGCCTCTTTTCTGCTCACTGTTTGCTACAAGAGATTCTCCCTTTCTCTGAGCTGCAGGAAGAGGCCGGAACTGCTGTGCAAGAGCAGATACGTTTCAGTTTGGGATATTTCTTTGATAGTAAAAGACAAGCTGAGAGCACAGACAATCCCCAGTATCCCAATGAATTAACATCAGATGACTTTGCACAGTGGCCATGATAAGCAATAATTTGAATCCAACCCATGTAGAAGGCCTAATTCTGTTCAGGCATAAATTGGAGCAACTCCACTGAAGCACATTCAATTTGCTGTAGAGATCAGCAGTGTAGCCACACAATGTGCACCAGCAAGGGACCCCAGCAAGGTATGGCAATGCGTACAGACACGCAGACTCTGCTCTCTGTAGGAAGCCTAAAGTGATGTGAGAAAATTCACCATCTCTATCACAGGGATGGCACCACCCATGGGTGACAAAATACCAGCCCAGCTTCCTCCCACAGCAGCAAGTCTCCCTGCAGAGGAAAAGCTAGGTTGTAATCAGAAGTTGTCTTGACACCACTCAGAGCTCCTGAGCTGAGACTGCTTCTCCCATGCAGCTCAAATCTGCAGCACTTCCCCCCCATGCACTGGGTGCTGCAGGTGTGCAGCCCTCAGTCAGGATGTCCCTCTGCCAGCCTGGGCCACCACAGCCCTGCTGCTCCATGCCATCTCCTGTCCAGCAGTGATGCACCCAAGGCTGAGAGTGGCTTGGCATGCTTTAAGGGACGTTGGCTATAACCCCACCAGAATAGGAACACTCTCAATGGCAGAAGACATGTCAAAAAATGCACTTTCATGTTTTGGTCTGCTCCTGCGGCTGTGGTGCAGCCTGGGTGTATCTGCAGCCCCAGGAACACTGGAGGGAGAAAAAAAAGGGACACAGAAACCAACAGTTCAAGTTTGTTGTATACAGAGCTGAATTTCTCTGCCATCCTTGCTCATTCCCTCTGGACACACATTAACTTACCAAACACAACAGGATACATTTACGTTTTGGCAAAAACTCAAAGGCAGTTGGGTTGTCACCTATGTCTGTTATGACTACAAAATATAAAAAAATTACATGTGCAATTTTCATATGTAAATCATTCCCCACATTTTATTAATCTGTTCCTAAAAATGCTGCCAAGGAAGTGGGATGTCTGCTTAAGGATAGATTCAGGGGGGGGATAAATTAATTGTTATTTGATAGAGAAATTCTCCCTTGTTTATCTAGCAGTCCTCCCCTAGCCACTGTGCACCATTAGCAGATTTAATAACTTTTAATCAGGCTATCATGTTATTGTATTTCTGCATGTACTGAAAAATGCTTAATGGGCTTTTATTTTAGAAGCAAAAAAATTCCCATTACAGCAGATTAATGCTACGAAAAAAAAAAAAAATCTATACTAATATCTCTACAATAAAGGGTATGAATTAATGGATAGATGACCCAGTTACAAAAATGTGGAGGTTTTAGAAAATTCAATACGATGTATTTTTAAACCTCACACTGTAAAGTCTTTGAATACACTTCAACAAAGAAGCCTTCTGTTATGCAAAAATGTTGTACATCCTGGCATAGAAGCACAAATTTAATTTTAATTGAAAGAAATCCTGCCATCCTCTCACCTAGGAAGCAGGCTTGTACTTTGTAATGCAGGCAGCATGCGCCTGGATGGGTGGTATCCTCTGCTGCCTGCTTGAGCTTTAGCCCAGCAGCAAGCAGAGGCTCTGCAGCTGTAGCAAAAGGCAAATGGCTCATGGTCATCACAGCCAGCATTCTTCCAGGGTAGCCGAGCCACCGGCACTGCCACCAGAAGGAAAAGCAGAAGGGGAATCACGGTTAGTGCTCAGCGCTTCCCACGGCTCCCACGGCAAAAGGAAAATCATGTGAAAAAGAGCATCACCATCCTCCCTCAGCCTTCACCCACACTACAGCTTCAAGCACAGCAGTTGTAGTTTCTGTACTGCGTGCCTATAAAAACTAAGATGAGTGCAAGTTAATCCTCAATAAGAACTAAAAAAAAATAACCAAGAAAGACTAAGAAAAATACCTCCATCACAATAAAGTATTATTGATTAAAAACTTTTCCTACTGTGTAAGTTCTGCTTGCTTATTGAACTATTCCTCCCTCCTCCTACCACCCACCTTAAGCACAGCCAGGCAGCAGTTACCATTTTCTTCATCCCATTGCTACTCCAAGTACACTCATCACTACGCCTGGGGAAGCTCTGAAATAACCATCTTCAGAGCAAGATATTTGAGATGGGAGGTGCCCAGCTCACAGCTGGGCCTTGCCATGTCTTAGCAATAACACCTCCTTACATGATACAGAGTCTCCAGCCAGTGTGTAGGTTTCTCCAGAATGAAGGATTTCTGGGGAAGATTGGAAGTAGACAGGAAAAAGAAAGCCAAGTTTTTTGAATCATTCCCTGTTTTTTTTGTCTTATCGTGCCATCACAGTGAGTCAGTAGCGCTGAGTTTTGTAGATAATTATGTGCCATCGCATCTCTTTGGTCATTACTCAGCTGAGCTTTGCTAAAATATTTAAGTAATCATTCTCTATCTCTATTAAAACAACAGATGGAATTGCCAACCTTCAATTTTATGCTGGAATTCGGGAGCAATTTATTAACAGCTTGAACTCTGTTCTCTTGAGGGTTTAACGTGATGGTTGAACCCAATTACATTACAGTCCTTTGTTCATCAAGGGACATATGTAACATGATATTAAATGTGAAAACTTGTGTCTGAATAATACAGTCTTTCTGATACAAATTGACAGAGTATACAAGCTCAGATTTAAAGCACAAACTCTTCTTAATTCTGATCCTACATCATAAAAATTTAGGACCAAACCCAGCAGATGCATGTAAAACCACAGCATATTAGTGTTGATTCATTGTTTTTCTTCATCCTATCTGATAGTCAAACCATTCTGAAATCCCAGCCATACAGTCCAGAGGCTAGACTTTGATTTCCACAGACGAGTGAACTTTTAAGTCTGTGCACTCCTCCACCTTGCATCAGTCCCAACACTAGAGCCTATGGGAGCCCCTACACACACGCACAGAACCCAGCCTATCATCTCAAGCAGTTCCAACATAGCATGGAAGACTCCCTTACACAGCAAGAAATCCTACACTTGGCTTCAGCAGCTGTGTGTTCATCATGGAATTTTAAAATCACTCCTAATAAGTTCACTTCAACTGGGTAACATCACTTCTTCTATTATGAATCTTCCCCTTCCTCCTTGCTGAATGCTACCAGCCTATCACACATGTTGCTGTGCCCCTTCCCAACCCTTCCAGTGACAGGACACCAGTCCTGTGGCAGCCCATCCACCTCCCCTCCGCTGTACCTGTGCTCCAAGTGTATTGCCACTGCCATGCTACTAACAAACAAACAACAAAAGAAAGCAATTACACAGGCCAGTGAACATCAGAAAACCAAGCAACCTCATATGCACAAAATGTCATCTGCTAAGGAAATGCTGTTTATTTTGAGATAATTATATTTTCATTCTAAGGCTGAAGTGCCTGGCTGAAACACAGCCACAGAACAGCTCCCTAGAAGCGCGGGGAGCAAAGTGCATTCTTTTTAATGTTAAACTATAATTACAGAAGCAAAGTGGTATATTGTGAAACATCCCATGCACATAAATGAGGCTGTCAGTGTACTTTGTGCACAACAGGAGGGACGAGGAAGGTGGAACTGCACCCCCTGAACTGCAGATCCCAGAGCCACAGGTAAGTGGGCCAGAAGTGGCCACAGTCCATGCAGAAAATAATCACTTTAAAAGCATAAATTGCAAGACAGATGTTTCACAGAGATTAACTGTAGTTGAAGACTACAAGAACTTGATTCTAAGCCAAGCTGGCAGCTCAGATGTGGGAACCTACAGTGCAGGTAGCCCAACATGGAGCAAGTGATCCTGCACTCAAGAGCAACAGGCTGGAACATAGCCAGTTTCCACAGCGCTTTGAAATGTCATTTCTCCTGACCAGGAAGTCCTGCTTGGATTCATATTAGTTAGGACATTTTTTACCTATCATATCTAGGGAGTAAAAGCAGAGCACACAGCTCAGTTTCTGGAAAAAAATCTAGAAAGTATCCACACTTTTTCATACCGAGAAGAGCAGGTTTTGGCTATTTTCCCCACTTATTTTTAACCTTTTAGAATAAGTTTGCTGTTTGTATCCTTCAGATTCCTGAAGACTGTCATATTTTTCAGGCACCTGTTCAGAAAGCCCAGCAACTGACCCCATCCAAACCCTTGGCACAAATGGGATTTGATTGCGTTGTTCCAAGTACCTTCATGCCGCAGAGATTCCCTTTGCCTGGAAAATGCTTGCTTAGGAAGGTTATTCCTTTCCAGTTGTATCACTGGTATGTACAAAGCCCAGACAAAACAAGAAGAAGGATATACCATTTCTCCTATTCACCCACTTGATACCATCAGTCTTTTTCTCCCGTCAAAACCCAAGCACAACAGTGCACTTTCCTAACTTAAAGGCATTTCACCTCTGAAAATACCACTCAGATGTTTTTTTTTTTTGCAATCACTTGTGCAATTTTAACTGAACTGAGACTAAGTCTTCAGCCTTACTTATTTTGCTGTGCTTTTGGTGCTCTAGTGATTTTGCACTGCCCTAACCAGCGCTGCAGTTCTAAGGCACGTAGGAAGACATTTCTGTAGGACACTTAATCTGCCACATATTATGATAATAGTCATTTACTCCTACTTAACTAATTCTATTCTGTTTTTCTAATGACAGAGAAAAAAGCAGGAAGGTCACAGATAGTTACAAACAAAATATTGTTCCTTGGTATCCATTTAAATCAAATCTCACACCTTTCCCTAGGGTATAAGGTCTTTAAACAGTTACAGGCAAGCATAGGCAGTTAGGAAGGCAAGAAAAAGGTAAGAGATGCACTCTGTGCTCCTTAAGAAAATAACAACATTCACCTTGCTATTACAGACTCTTCTTTCCTATGTTACACAGTACTATTGCTATACAAAAATATTGTTGGCTGCTGTTGGGTTTTTTTTTTCCATATACACAGCCAGCAAGAGAGCTCATGATGCATACTACCCTGGAGCACTACCCCAAGGAAAAAAATATTTCTGTATCAAGCTGGCAGTTTTCACATGAAATCCATACACCACTAGCACATATTGATCCCTCTGAGTGAGAACTAAGTGAATTTCACTGATCCAGGCAGGCAGGTGGCTTATCATCCCATCGGCAACAAGGAAGGGGAGAAAAGCTCTCTGGAGACCAGGTCTGGAGCAGGGGCTGCAGAGGTTAGGAAGACAAGGCACTGGATTAGCCAAGCTAACGGGGATTTTTGTTACTAAATGGCTCTAAGTGCTGGGGAAAAAAAAAATCTACTTTCCTTAATATACTATTGCCAGGTGTAAGCAATAAATATCTTAGTCTGTTAATGTTTACACTAACTATTTAAATCCTATGAAGAGGATTGCTTCCAGCTCTTGCCAAGCCATAACAAATGAGGGCTGAAAGGAAGCTGCTCCATGGCAGACTATGAAAGCACTGGGCTGCTACTTGGCACAGGCTGAGCAAAGAGAAGTATAGGAAAGGCTCCACAGTTATATTTCATAATTCCTTAGGCTTCAAGAGTGATACCCCTTTCTGAAGAATGCTATGTAAAAATCGATTCAATCACCATATCATCAGTGAATGCTTGAAAAAAATTAAACGCAACCGTTCTCAAGATAAGAAACTCCTCAAGATAAGAAAGCACAGAGATTATTGGAAGGGTTGTAGGAGCAAAGGCACCCTGGCAGGTCCAGGAGCAGCTGCCCCACACTGGGAAGGAGCAGCAAGAGGTGCTGCTCGGTTGGGTACTGCACGGGCTTGTGCCATCTGCAGGCAGCAGCAGCAGCTCACATGGAAGAGCTGACTTGTTTCATGCTTCTTCCAACCTTTTTCCTTCCCAATTCCAGCAGAGATTGAGGGTTTCAAGAAAGGTAACCAAGAAGCATTAAGGGGAAGACAATCTTATAAGGTGGAAGCCCATTAGAAAAGACCTAACTCCACACAATCAGCAGGAAGATCTCAGAAGTGCTCAAGTGTGAACAAACTGCTACCACACCTCAACCTACTGCTGGAGGCAACAGCTGAGAAGCAAGAGATTTTAGGTGTGATAGAACAGTCCTGCCTGTTTCTGCAGAGCTTAAAGGGCTCAACAGATAAATGTACACTCTCATAGGCTCCAAGAAGGTGGCTTCAGCCAACAGATACCAGGTTACATGGATTATATCTCTGATGTATGTACCACTAAATGATATTCCCAGCTTGGCAGAAGTCAGTGCTGTCAGAATTACCCTATCTGATAAGCACAATTGTATCATTTTATTTGTCTGCATATTAAACAGATTTATGTTACTTTAGGCTGTGGTTTAGGAAAATAAGAAATTTGACACTAGTTTGAAGCAGACTGAATTAGGTTTTTACTAGGTTACTTTTTTTTTTTTTTTTTTTTTTTTTCTTATTTTTGTCCTAGAAATTTTCCTAGATACCTATGAAGTACTGCATCTCTTCCTTCCTTCCTTCCTTCCTTCCTTCCTTCCTTCCTTCCTTCCTTCCTTCCTTCCTTCCTTCCTTCCTTCCTTCCT